>NC_057813.1:541545788-541566244 GCF_018294505.1 Triticum aestivum | reverse complement strand
AAGACGGCATACGAGCTCCTCATCGGTAACAAACCCCAAGTTGGATACTTTTGAGTATTCGGCTCAAAGTGCTACATTCTTGATAAGCATCGTCGTTCTAAATTTGCTCCTAAGTCTCATGAAGGTTTCCTACTAGGTTATGGCTCAAACTCTCACACTTACCGTGTCTACAACAATTTCACCCGAAAGGTTGAAGAGACGGTAGATGTGAAGTTTGATGAATCTAACGGCTCGCAAGTAGAGCAACTGCCAATTGATGTAGGAGACAAAGATCCTTCGGAAGCAATCCAAGACTTGTCTATTGGCAAGGTCCGTCCAACGGAGGTGAAGGAGAGTACCTCGTCCGTCCAAGTGGAAGATTCTACTTCACGACAAGGTGAACCAAGAGTTGATACGGAAGCATCCACAAGTGGGACACACCAAGATGAAGGAAACGAGGAAGTGCATCAAGATGAACGTCAACAACCTCCTTCTCCACCACGACAAGAGAACGACAACGCCAACAATTTAGAAGGCCAAGAAGAAGAACATGATGAAGAAGATGTTCAACAAAGACCCAAGCAAAAGCTTTCACGAGTTCGAGCAAGAATTGCTAAAGACCATCCCGTCGAGCAAATCTACAATCATATTCAAACCGGGAGAATCACTCGCTCTAAAACTCGATTAAATAACTTTTGTGAAAACTATTCTTTCATCTCTAGCATTGAACCTATGAAGGTCGAAGAAGCATTGGAAGATCCGGATTCGATAAATTCTATGCATGAAGAGCTACACAACTTTGAGAGGAACCAAGTTTGGACATTGGTTGAGAAGCCCGATAACAACCACAACATCATCGGTACCAAATGGGTGTTTCGCAACAAGCAAGATGAAGATGGACAAGTAGTTCGCAACAAAGCACGTCTCATCGCCCTAGGCTACACACAAGTCGAAGGTATGGACTATGGTGAGACTTATGCCCCCGTTGCTAGACTTGAGTCCATTCGCATCTTACTTCCTATGCTAATCACCATGATATCACATTGTACCAAATGGACATTAAAAGTGCTTTTCTAAATGGTGAAATAGAGGAGGAAGTTTATGTTAAACAACCTCCCGGCTTTGTCAATCCTAAGAAACCCAATCATGTTTACAAACTTCACAAAGCTCTTTATGGTCTTAAACAAGCTCCTAGAGCATGGTATAAATGCTTGACCAAGTTCCTTATTGAAAAAGGCTTTGAAATTGGGAAAATTGATTCTACTCTTTTTACTAAAAGGGTTAATGGTGAACTATTTTTGTGCCAAATCTATGCTGATGATATTATATTTGGTTCAACTAACCCTCATTTTAGTGAAAAGTTTGGGAAGCTAATGTCGGAGAAGTTTGAGATGTCTATGATGAGTGAACTCAAATTCTTTCTTGGGTTGCAAATCAAGCAAACTAAGGAAGGTACTTTTGTCTCTCAAACGAAGTACACTAAGGACTTATTCAAGAAGTTCAATATGCAAGAATGCAAAGGTATGTCTACACCCATGCCTACTAGTGGACGTCTTGATTTGACCAAAGATGGTGAACCGGTTGATCAAAAGGTTTATCGCTCTATGATTGGTTCATTGTTATATCTATGTGCTTCACAACCCGATATTATGCTAAGTGTGTGCATGTGTGCACGATATCAAGCTGCTCCTAAAGAATGTCATCTTAAGACTGTGAAAAGGATAGTGAGATACTTAATCCATACACCAAATTTTGGCATTTGGTATCCTAAGAGGGCCTCTTTCGATCTTGTTGGCTACTCCGACTCGGACTATGCTGGAGACAAGGTTGCTAGAAAGTCCACTTCGGGTACTTGTCAATTTCTTGGTAGATCTCTTGTGTCTTGGTCTTCCAAGAAACAAAACTCGATATCCTTATCCACCGCCGAAGCGGAATACATTGCCGCTGGTTCATGTTGTGCTCAATTACTTTGGATGACCCAAACTCTTAAAGATTATGGGATATATGTAAAACATGTTCCATTGCTTTGTGACAATGAAAGTGCTATCAAAATTGGTCACAATCTTGTGCAACATTCTCGAACTAAGCATATTGAAGTTCGTCATCATTTCATTCGAGATCATGTTGCTAAGGGTGACATTGATCTTAAGCATGTTCGCACTAAAAAGCAATTAGCGGATATATTCACTAAACCTCTTGATGAGAAAGTGTTTTGCAGGTTAAGAGGAGAATTGAACATCATTGATGCTTCAAACTTGGAGTAGAAACTCCATTGGATACATGCAAGACATGAGCTTTAATCCTTGATATTTCTCTTATGATGAAAATCTTATGTCTTGGATATATTTGTATCTTGCATGTTATCTAACCCATGTAGGCACTTGGTTGAATCAAATTCCATGAGGTTGAAACCTACTCATATCTTGAGCAATCTCTACATCACCAAGTCTCTACACAAGGTGGTTGAAGACAAGGAAGCACGAAACCATTCAAACATATCCTTTGACAAATTCTATCTTGAGTTTCATGATTGTCATTTTTGGATATACAAGTGCTCTTCCTTGCAATAACTAACCCATGTAGGTAGATGGACTCAAATTCCAAGTGGTGCTCCAAATTCTTGATGAGCTACATCAACCTTGAGCAACCCACGCAAGTTCAACTACATGGACAACACCAGCAACCAAGGTATGTTATTCCATCTTAGAGAAGCTTTACTCCGAGTCATGAGTTAAAGCAACTCGACAAGATGTGAATACATCAAGATGCTTAAACGAAAAATGGCAACCCCATTTTGAGCTTAAACGATGAGTATGACCTATGATCAAGTGATCTCACTTGACTCCTAAGTCAATATACTCTAACATAGGTGACTTCGTCACCGACCATCTCTAGATGAAGCTCCCTTGTGTTTTCTTTTATGTTTTTGCATTTGTCTCATGCATATGTGTTTCCCCTTTCAAAAAAACTTCATCTAGATTTCTTTCTGTTTTCTCTGCATTTTCTGCATCTAATTCCTTGCAAATCTTTGTGAGATCTTACTAGTCTAGTGAGCTGAGGTGACAAGTGTTTTCTCTGCGATGAACTCGGTTACACCGATTTGTTATTTTCGGTCCAACCGAATCTTTTCGGTACGACCGGAGCATACCACTCAGTGCCACCGATTTCATAACAGGAAAAACTCTTTGCCACATATTCTGTGTTTTTTCTGATCCAGCTCCACTCAATGAATCTTGTCCTCTACAAGCATCACATTTTCATCATTGCTTTGTTCTGTGTTTCAAGGACCAAACCCATTCGACAGACTCCAGAAGACCCTTCTTGGAAATTGATGTCAAAGGGGGAGAGAAAGAACATCAAAGCTTATCATTTGGAGATAGAGAGAGAGCATCAAAACTTATCACCTTTCTTCTTAAGGGAGAGAGAGACCTTCTAGGGGGAGAGACCCTCAGAAGACAAGAGAGATCTCCAGGGGGAGAGGATACTTAAGTAGAAAGTATTTCTCAAGGATCCTAGATGCTTGGTGTTCAAGAGGAGAGATGTCCACATGTCTTCTTGAGGGGAGAGACATGTTCATATGATCTGTTGTGCTCATTTTGCATTAGCATACATTAGCTCTGATCATCATTCATATCTTTCAGCTCTGTTTTCCTTCAGCTCTGATTTTCTGTTCCCTATCTTCTCCCAGTATCCCATGCTAGATTCAGGGGGAGCAAGACATCTAAGGGAAAGAAATCATCTAAATTCATTGCATATCTTTACTCTTGGGGACATGTCAAATCCAATGTGGTACTTAGTACTCACTCTCTACATGTCATCCCAGTCTTGGTATTCTTGTGGTTTCTTCTGTTTGCTCTGGCTAGTAGATGTATCTGTGTTATCTAACCTTGTTTACGCATGTTCCTTTCATCCTAAGCCAACTCAAGACTACAAGGTAAGTATATGCATCACAATCATGTGTATGAGGAATTCTTGCTGATGTACATACTGTTTGCAAGAAGGACTCATGGGCATGAAGGTATTTCCTTTAATATTTTTTGCTCTGATGCATATGGCCAAGATACATGTAACACATTGCCTGCTCTATCATGGTTATGCTATCACATGCTTTCATTTTCAATATTCACATGATTGCATACATGTAGGGGGAGCCTATGCTTGTTACATGTCTTTCCAAAGCTTTACTTGCTATTCTTTATATCTTTATCTAAAGCTTTGATGTATGTTGCCATCAATTACCAAAATGGGGCAGATTGAAAGCACAAGTGCTCCCTAGGTGGTTTTGGTAATTAATGACAACATATCTCTTGTTGGACTAACACTTTTATCTAGTATGTTTCAGATAAGTTCAACAATGGAGTGGCATGGACTAAAGGATGTGGGAACTCCTTCAAGATGCTAAGGACAAAGGATTGGCTCAAGCTTCAAGCTCAAGACTCTTCATTTTACATTTTAGTGATCCAAGATCACATTGAGTCTATAGGAAAAGCCAATACTATCAAGGAGGGATGAGGTGTTGCTTAATGAGCCTCTTGCTTCAAGTGCTTAGTGATATGCTCCAAATACCCTCAACTACTTTCCCACTTCCACACATATGTCCTAAACCTAAAGTCAAACTCGGCTCCACTGATTCTTTCTATCCGGCGCCACCGAGTTTGGATGTCTTAGCCACTGCCACAAACCCTAGGTAAATCGGTCTCACCGATAGGGATCTCGGTCTCACCGAGATGGGATTGTAATCTCTCTGTGTATGTCCATTATCAAAATCGGTATCACCGAGTTTGAGCAATCGGTACTACCGAGATTACAATGCAAACTTTCTGGTTGACTCATTATGAAAATCGGTCCCACCGAGTTTGATAATCGGTCCAACTGAGTTTGCCTGACCAACTCTCTGGTTAGCTAATTACCAATATCGGTCTCACCGAGTTTGTGTAATCGGTCTCACCGAGATTACGTTATGCCCTAACCCTAACCATATCGGTCCTACCGAGTTGCATTTCGGTCCCACCGAAAACCCTAACGGTCACATTATTTGCTAAATCAGTTTGACCGAGTTTAACGATTCGGTCCCACCGAGTTTGGTAGATTGTGTGTAACAGTTAGATTTTGTGTGGAGGCTATATATACCCCTCCACCTCCTCTTCATTCGTGGAGAGAGCCATCAGACTGAACCTACACTTCCAGCATCCTATTTCTGAGAGAGAACTACCTTCTCATGTGTTGAGGCCAAGATATTCCATTCCTACCATATGAATCTTGATCTCTAGCCTTCCCCAAGTTGCTTTCCACTCAAACCCTCTTTCCACCAGATCCAAATCCTATGAGAGAGAGTTGAGTGTTGGGGAGACTATCATTTGAAGCACAAGAGCAAGGAGTTCATCATCAACGCACCATTTGTTACTTCTTGGAGAGTGGCGTCTCCTAGATTGGCTAGGTGTCACTTGGGAGCCTCCGACAAGATTGTGGAGTTGAACCAAGGAGTTTGCAAGGGCAAGGAGATCGCCTACTTTGTGAAGATCTACCGCTAGTGAGGCAAGTCCCTCGTGGGCGACAGCCATGGTGGGATAGACAAGGTTGCTACTTCGTGGACCCTTCGTGGGTGGAGCCCTCCGTGGACCCGCGCAACTGTTACCCTTTGTGGGTTGAAGTCTCCATCAACGTGGATGTACGATAGCACCACCTATCGGAACCATGCCAAAAACATCCGTGTCTCCAATTGCGTTTGAATCCTCCAATCCCTTCCCTTTACATTCTTGCAAGTTGCATGCTTTATTTTCCGCTGCCTATATACTCTTTGCATGCTTGCTTGCTATGTGTTGTGAATGTTAAATTTATGCCTAACTCCACTTAAATATTAAAAAGGCTAAAAACTGCAACTTTGGTACTTAGTGTCTAATCACCCCCCCTCTAGACACCTCTTCTCAAGGTCCTACACCTTAGTTCAAGGAGAATACGGTGAGGACTTGGTGTCCTGAGCTGCGTGCTTAGCGACTGGGTCTCCGGGACTATGTGTCCTTGAGTTTAAATACTCAGCCGCTCCAACCAGATGTACAACTGAGACAGTAGTTGGAACTGGTCTACCAAATCATTGTCTTCACCAACCTTACTGGTACTATTGCCTCAACTCTTTCATTTCCTCATTACTGTGTTGGCTGATTGTTCATATCTGTGTTTGAAGACTTTGACTGAAGACTTTCTCAATTTCCTCAGTTTAATTTCTTCAGTCTGTTTGTCTTCATCTTGTGTTATCCTATGTTTACGCTTCCTGTACTCTGTGCTTGTTTTCATTTCATCATGATGACTATGTCTGTATCCTGTTATGCTTACTTCTGAGTACTTATTCCGCTGCTAGTAGTTCTTCGCTAAGGAATTTCCTCACCGGCAAATTCCTTAGTGAAGAATTCATAAAAATCGCTTATTCACCCCCCTCTAGTCGATACAACGCACTTTCAGAAGGTGATCGATGGGCGACACGTGGAGTGCAGAGGTGCTGTAATAAGCAAAAGCGCCGATGCCCCATGGCCAGAAGGTTCCTTCTCGGAGGTGTCCGATTTATGGCAACGGAGATGGTTCTACATCACTGCTCCCCGAGGCACAAAGTGGGCGGCCGCCCCTGCCTTCCGCTCGGGACCTCCGCCTCAACTAGCATCCTGGGTCAACGAGGGACTGGCCTGGGGACTTGCCAGTGACATAACGACACCGCAAAGCCGCATTCGGGAGCTTCTTGAGAGGGATATCAGCCTCATCAAAATAATTCAGGTAATGCTAGTCCATCGGGTCCTGCCGTGCAATTGTCGACCTCTCTGGATGTGGGAGTTCAACCCAGAAGGACCGCGAACTATCCAGCACTTCTTCGGCATGACGCTTGAAGGGATGTATAGGTTATTCTTCGGACCACGCCTGAGGTGTCCAGACACCATCGAGGATGTGGGTTTGAACTGCAATCATCTAGACACCCAAGTAAGTAACTTTTGCAACCGAACACTCTGTTCATGTTTACCATAACTTTATTCTGAAAACTATCCGCGGCCAAGATTGGCTAAAGAAGGCGGAGAGGATCAGGTGTCCGGCCCCTCTTCCCAAAGGCGTGCCGAATACGGTACTAACCCGGATGCTAAAACACACACCCAATCAAGTGCCATCGGGGAAAGATGAAGGGAGGAGCAAAGAAGCTGAGAACGAGCTTCATACATTGTACATCCAAACTGGGGGGGGGGATTAATGTCTCCACAAAGGAGGACAATCGGGGAGGTGAATCTGAGGTTCCCTCCCCCCGCGGGAAGAAAAGGGCCGCCTCCGAAGACTTGGAAACGGAGGTCCCTAAACAAGGGAAGAAAACTTCGCTGTCCTCACCACGCAACGCCCGCAAACGGGCCAGCCCTCCAACGAGTTGTAAGTTAATTAAAAGTATTTTAATAAGTATATACTGCTTTTTCCTTCGGGAGCTATAACCAGGATCTATCTCTCGTAGTCCGGCTAGTAGCCCTTCTCAACAGAGTTCGTCTTCGGGCGATCTTCTTCCGGAGATGATGGAGAGTGAAACTCCACCTGCCTCCCTGCCCCATGGGGCGGGCGACCCCGAGGTGTCGTCACGGAGGATTCCTGATCCGTCAGGGCCAGAAGCCCATGCTTCGGCGACCCAAAGCTCGGAGTGTTCGGCTCCCAAGGAGGGCAATAGGACTAGTCCGGAACTATCCGGCATTCAGCCGGACACACTGACAGGTCTTCTGGAGCGAGCTGCTCTCTGAGAGGATCACCGTACTTTAATGGGTACGGTGTTTGAGAAGATTTCATCCACCAAAAGCGGGTTAAATGAAGCTTTTACGAGCCTGCTCAAAGGCTTTGAGGTACGCAACGAAATACGTAATCTTTCGGTTGTACCGCACACGCTAGGTGTGCTCAGTATAAATAGTAGCCCCTGAGACTCTGGTTGCCAGCCATAGGCAGCAAACGGAGGATCACACTCCCAAGTAATGATCACACTATATTATGTGCAGATGGCTAAGGGTCCGGCAGTTAACTGGACTGCTAAATTCGCTGAACTGAGGCGATAGCTTGATGTGGCGGATGCCGACATCGCGCTTGTGAACAAGCGGCTTGACGAGTCATAGAGTATGTGCTCTTTTGTCAGTGTTAGTAAATATTAAGAGGAGCATGATGCTAATATCTATAATATGTTGTGGCTGTAGATGGATCTGCTGCCGTGGAGGCCCTGAGGGCGGAACTTTCCCTAGCCAAGGAACAAGCCAGGATAAGTAATGCGGCTTCCCTGAAGGCAGCCGAGGAGTTGAGAGACGAATAGGCTGCTCATCGCCGGAGCGAGGAAAAAATAGCCGAGATGGCTGTGGAGCTGAAATATGCCGCCAGCCGATATGAACTTCTTGAGAAGGAGAGCCAAGCAAAGGCGGCCAACCTGAAGAAGGCCTTGGATGCAGCCAAGGAGACACGCTCTCAAGTCAGAGCTGTGCGGGAGGAGCTTCGACAAGCCGGAAATATTGCGGCTGGGAGTTCCTATTTGTTGCGGATGAAGTTTGGAGATCCAAAGTACGCTCCTCTGGATTAGTTATGGAGTGCTACGGACGCGTATACGGACATGGCAAAAAGTACTGCTGATGCGACCAAGTTCTTCAAGGATCAGAAAGATCAGGAGGTGGAGAGGCTGTTCTGGTCGCAGTTCAGTGCTCTGACGCGTCCGCTGTCGTTGAATGAAAGGATGGCCGCTTGGGCCGAGCTCCATAGGTTGTCCGGTCTTGCAATGAGATCTGTCATAGATCATCTTTGGCTGAAGGGACCAAGGCTGGACAGTTATTTTGGTTTGGTGCAACAATTCCTTGGTGTTGTGTCGCGTATCGACGCTGTAAAGAAGTCGGTGTGCATAGAAGGTGCGCGGATGGATCTTGCCCGTGTAAAAACATGTTGGGAAGATATGGAGGCCACGGGTATTGCAACCCAGAGTCCAGCAGGAAGCCAGGACCCAGCCGAGCACTATTTTGAGCAAGTCATAGAAGGCGCCCGTTTAATAGAGTCTCAGTGTTCGAAGAGTGTCATGTTCGAGTGACAAGTCTTTCGATTGTAAAAACAATGCTGTTTTAATTATAAAGGTTGTGTTTATGATTTTGCCCTAAAGTATTGTAGTGCCTCCTATGCGGCCGTTTATGTATGTATATAACCTGAAAGTTTGCAGTCGTTGGCTTCAACCCCCACGCATAGAATGTGGTGGTGTTCACGAAAATGCACATAATCACACTTGATCCAACGTCTTGGTCCATTAAGGAGGTGATCGCACGTCGAACTAGGCAACCGGACTATATAGCAGTAACACTTTCACTTAGCCATAGGAGTTTGACGGTGGGGCTACTATATAGTCCCTGGTACTTCCGCGTGCATCCGAATATGGTGCGCGTATGTACATGACCGGGAAACTGTCCTTCGTTAATGCAGAGGAATCCCGAAGATTCTGATAAGTCCTCGAGTGGTGACCAGTCTCTCGCTGTGTCACGACAGTCAATTTTCGGCTTTCTCTACTAAGGTGCTCATTCGGGATAACCAGGGCATAATCGCAGTAGTTCTCCTTTGGCCGCCTTAGCCGATAAAACGGAATGTAAAGCTGCAAACCCAGGAGCCGGGCAAACCCAACATTTGACCAAAGACATGATTCGGAGCTGATGCATATAGGGCGAAACTCGCGACGCGGAACTCTCCCAAAGGTATTCAGACTTTATGACATATACTGGGCTGAGTAACGCCCTCGATAATGAACCCTGTATTTCCAGGTACGTGCATTAATCTGACGTGGCAAAATGCCAAAAACGGAAGTATCCATCGTGGGTGTATTAAATACCCATGGGATGTCAAGCAACAAGAGACAGTAAAGAAGGTTTACACAGGGGCTTAATCTAAAGAGAAACCTTTGAGCGGGGCCCTGCTGCACGTCTGCACCTTTGTCTCTATTGTGCCGTATCCTGGAAGGGTGTCGCACGATTAGTGTCAGTAAAAAAGGAAAACTCATGTAAAAGAGTCTAGTGTAATCGTGCGAGAAGTTGGTTATTCTCAATAATGAAAATGCAATATATTGTTATATTAATAAAGTCAAGCCGAACTGTGGGCTTTGTTACATGTTTGCAGCCCCTAGCACCACCTATCGGGGTATATACGTAGACCCCAGCTCAGGTTTATCTGGGTTGTTACCACCGGTGGTGCACCGGACTCATCTAACCGTGTTTGTGGTCTTGACGACCGATCATGTATTCTAATAGGAGAGGCCGCTTAGTGTGCGGCTGCTAGAGCCACCATATATTCTTCCACACGTAAGGAACACTCTGTGTTTCCGCTAACTGTGATGACACCATGTGGACTGGGCATCTTGAGTTTAAGGTAGGCGTAGTGCGGTACTGCGTTGAAGCGAGCGAAGGTTGTTCTTCCGAGCAGTGCATGATAGCCGCTTCGCAAGGGAGCAACGTCGAAGAGTAATTCTTCGCTTCTGAAGTTGTCAGGAGAACCGAATGTAACCTCTAATACGAGGGAGCCCGTGCAGCAGGCTTCAATGCCTGGTATTACTACTTTAAAGGTAGTGTTGCTTTGGCTGATTCTTGACGGGTCTATCCCCATCTTGCACACGGTGTCCTGATATATCAGATTAAGACTACTGCCGCCGTCCATATGGACTCGAGTGAGATGGTATCCGTCGATTATTGGGTCGAGCACCAAGGCAGCCAATCCTCCGTGTCGGATACTATTCGGGTGATCCCTGCGATCAAAAGTGATCGGATAGGCCGACCAAGGGTTGAATTTGGGGGCGACGGGCTCTACAGCGTATACGTCTCTGAGTGCGTGCTTGCGCCTTTTCTTCGGTATGTGAGTCGCGTAGATCATATTCATTGTTTTGACTTCTGGTGGGAATTTTTTCTGTCCCCCAGTGTTCGCCCGGCGAGGCTCATCCTCGTCTTCACTTGGTGTCTCCCCTCCCTTGTGTTCGGCATTTAGCGTGCCTGCCTGCTTGAAGAACCATCATTCTTGGTGAGTGTGGTTCGCAGGTTTTTCGGGCGTGCCATCAATTTGACACAATCTGTCCAAGACTTTGTTCAGGCTGGATGGTCCATCTTTGCTGCCTTTAAATGGCTTCTTCTGTTGACTGGGCCGAGAGCCCTTGAATCCGGCGTTAACCGACGTGTTGTCCGGACTCTCTTCATTGTTTTGACGCTTGTTTTTATTGCGTCGTGGCTTCCCATTGCCATCCCTAATTTCGGATGTGCCTGGGTCGCTGGTGCCTCTACGGGCCAACCAGCTGTCCTCGCCCGCGCAAAAGCAGGTCATTAGGCTTGTTAGGGCCGCCATTGTCCTCGACTTTTCTTGGCCGAGGTGTCTGGCGAGCCATTCGTCCTGGATACTGTGCTTGAAGACCGCTAGGGCTTCGACATCCGGACAATAAACAATTTGATTCTTCTTAGTGAGAAATCTGTTCCAAAGCTTATGGGCTGACTCTCCGGGTTGTTGTATTATGTGGCTTAAATCATCTGCATCCGGAGGTCGGACATAGGTCCCTTGAAAATTGGCCCTGAAAGCATCCTCAAGTTCCTCCCACCTTTTAGTTGAGTTTTCGAGGAGGCTTTTCAACCAATGCCGTGCTGGTCCTTTCAACTTGAGGGGCAGGTATTTGATGGCGTGGAGGTCATCTCCACAAGCCATGTGGATATGAAGGATAAAATCCTCAATCCAGACCCCAGGGTCTGTCGTTCCGTCATATGCCTCTATATTCATGGGTTTGAATCCCTGTGGAAATTCTTGATCCAGCACCTCATCGGTGAAGCATAGGGGGTGCGCAGCCCCTCTGTATCTGGACATGTCGTGGCATGCTGTTGACGGTTGTTGTGTTCGGGGTTGATTCCGAACTGGTATTCGATCAATACGATCGTTTTGGTGGCCATTCTCTTGCACCGGCACCCGTCCTCTGGATCCATAAATGGACCTGGTCGCACCAGCCTTTTTGTCCAGGAGCTCATGTAAATCGTGTGCGGGCTTGTGTGTAGCGTCAGTAGCTGCTCTATCGCGGCCGCGAGGCGGTCGGTCTGGCTGATCAGCCATATTATTCTTCGGCGGAATGGGCATTATGGCCTCGTCGTCGAATTCGGGCAGCAGCTTGCCTTTTGTGTAGCTCTTTGTGTGGCGATCGTCGCCATATTTTTCTTCAGTGTCTAGCACTTTCTTCCATCTACGGTTGAGCGTATCCTGTGCGGCCTTAAGCCTTTGCTTCTGCTTCTTTAGGCTCCTTGCAGTGGCCATAAGCCTTCTGTGTAGGTTCCCTTGTTCCAAACGTTTTTCCAGAATGATGAATGCATCATCGTCCGGACTGTCCTCCTCTCTGGAGGCAGGTTGATGGGTTCTACCCCCGGGATGGCCGTGATCGGGTGTCTGATTCAGGCTATGTTTGTCGTGACCTGGCTCATCCTGCTCCATCGCTGGGTCCGTATGGTCATTGTTGCCCTTGGAGTCGACCGGGGTGTCAATTTTTCTTGCACTGTTGTCGCTATTTTTACTATGGCTGGACTTAGAGCGGCGCCTGCACCGTCGCTTTGGCTTTTTCCCGGGGGGTTTATCCTCTGTTGCATTTTTAATCCTTTTTGTCGCTGTTGTCCTCCTTAGGCGTGTCCACCATGTATATATCATATGATGAGGTGGCAGTCCAATGCCCCGTGGGCGGTGGTTCCAGATCGTCCCCTGCATCGACGTCCATACCGTTGATATCGTCGGAGTCAAGTCGACCATGTCGGTTAAGTCATCGACAGTGGCTATTAAGTGGGTGGTGGGTGGACAGCGAATTTCTTCGTTGTCTGTATCCCACTCGATCCGGACATAATTCAGCCAAGAATCTTCTGACAAAGAGAGAGAGACTTTAAAGAGTTTAGCACGTCACCAAAGGGCGAGTGCTAAAAGATATCCATGGCGGTGAACTCCATGATCGGTGCCCAATCAAATTCGATGGGTGCGGATGCACGCGGTCCGGGACCTAGGCCGAAGACAAGTCCAGGGGTCCGGTGACACAGGTTTCCTTAGGCGTGGAGTCTGTGTTCGGCTCCAACACTGATGAGTGTGCGTCCTCCATGGCAGGGTCCATCCACCCGTCCTCGGATGGCATGATCTGCTCCAGATCGAAGTCTGGAGCTGCAGTAGGTGCGATATCCTGAATACTGTTCGATGGCGGATCTAAGTCATGCTCGTCGTGATTGTTCGGCGCTCCTGCCGCGGGCTCGAACCCGTCGAAGATCAAGTCTCCGCGGATGTCGGCTGTGTAATTTAAGTTTCTGAACCTGACCTGATGGCCAGGGGTGTAGCTATCGATCTGCTCCAGATGGCCAAGTGAATTGGCCCGCAGTGCGAAGCTGCCGAATACGAGGATCTGTCCGGGGAGAAAAGTCTCACCCTGGACCATATTATTGCCGATGATTAAAGGAGCCATCAAGCCTTGCGGCGACGACATAGAGGAACTCTCAATGAAAGCACCAATGTCGGTGTCAAAACCGGCGGATCTCGGGTAGGGGGTCCCGAACTGTGCGTCTAAGGCTAATGGTAACAGGAGGTTGGGGACACGATGTTTACCCAGGTTCGGGCCCTCTCGATGGAGGTAATACCCTACTTCCTGCTCGATTGATCTTGATGATATGAGTATTACAAGAGTTGATCTACCACGTGATCGTAGAGGCTAAACCCTAGAAGCTAGCCTATGATTATGACTGTTCTTCTTGTCCTACGGACTAAACCCTCCGGTTTATATAGACACCGGAGGGGGCTAGGGTTACACAGAGTCGGTTTACAGAGAAGGAGATCTAACATCGGAATAGGCAAGCTTGCCTTCCATGCAAAGCAGAGTCCCATATGGACACGAGACGAAGTCTTCAATCTTGCATCTTCCTAGTCCAACAGTCCGGCCAAAGTATATAGTCCGGCTGTTCGGATACCCCTTAATCCAGGACTCCCTCACTAGGCCCAAGGCCCAGAAGGCCGGCTCATGTTATGGTGGGCCGGCTTAAGAGGGAAGGCATAAGGAATATTCTCCTACAAAGGAAGCAAGACTAGGACTCTACTTGTAATAGAGTAATCCTGATCCTACTAGGACTAGTCATGTAACCCGCTCCTTCAACATATATAAGGAGGGGCAGGGCACTCCAAGGGGGGAAGGAAAATAATCGAAGGCTAGATACAACAAAGGGGAGCCGACTTATGCGGCGACTCCCTCATGAGCATAATAAGACCTAGCCACAAACAACATGCAGGGTTATTACCGAACGATGTTTCCCGGGGCCCGAAGCTGTCAAAATCCTTGTCTTGTGTGTTGATCCGCCTCGTATCTCTCATCCCAATCAACCCCGTTCAAGCTTCCAAATAGATGCATTGGCCTCATGACTAAGTCCTCACACTAGGACATCTGTCGTGATAATTCCGCGACACCTTCTGTCTATCAGACATGATAGTATAAAGCCCAAATTTGCCAACTTCTCCTTCTAGATATATCTTCAGTTGGTGTAGAAACCAACACCAGGTAGCAGTGTCCCGTTGTCCAACAATAGCAATTGCAAGTGGGAAAATATTATTATTCCCATCTCTTCCAGTGGCAGCAAGGATTTGAGCACCAGGGGTGAGCTTAATAAAGCATCCATCAACACCTGTTGTTGCAACCAAAGAACAATTTAAATATCTAAAAAGAACTATAAAGCACTACTAAACTACATATTTAAGTCACTAAAAAGAACTATAAAGCACTACTAAACTACATATTTAAGTCACTAAAAAGAACTATAAAGCACTACTAAACTACATATTTAAGTCACTAAAAAGAACTAAAAAGCACCACTAAATTATATATTTAAGTCACTAAAAAGAAATATAAAGCACTACTAACCAATGATAGCTTGTGATGTGATGTACAATAACAATGATTTGAGCTGTAATGAAAATACAAGGAAGGCATAACTAACCAATAAATGGTCTGCATCCATTGAGAAATCCCTCCCTTGCTCCATTTATGCAGAAAAACATAGCATGAAACCTTAGTCTTGGATGTGGTATTTTTGTAGTTGGTTTTGGAGTAATTGTTGTAACTACAACTCTACTACCAGGGTTTGTATCCATGATGGTCTGAGCGTAATCCCTAAGTCTGGGATACTGCTTCTTGTGCTCTCCTAGCACAACTTTCTAAGTGCATCTAGTGCCCCTTAGTGATTTTGGTGTATTGAAGACTTATAGGTTAAGGGACTAATATGTTTGTGAGTATACACATGCTCTATAAGTTGATGAGGAGTTTATAGTTACTGTGAAAGTCGACCCCTAAAAATGAATGTCTTCGGTTGAAGACTTTGAAAGTGAAGAAATTGGTGTGACCTTGAAGACTTGGATATTCATGCGAGGATTATGAAGCGTTAAGAATTTTGTTTTCGTAGTTTCATCTCCTTTTTCTTGAGTCATAGGAAACACCGTACTGTTAAAGGGGGTCCAGGTAATACTAAGGAAACTGATTTCCAAGTGATGCTCATCTCAAAATCCTACACATATCCAATCCTTTCAAGTGAAGCCATTGGAAATCTCATATCAGTTCAGTCAATTACTTCAGTGATAGAGACAAAGATCTTATGGTCTTTGAGGAATTTGTTCTGACTGAGGAGTTAGGAATTCGCCAGTGTGGATTGCCTACATAGTGAGGAACATGATAGCCCTGAGGAATTTGATACCTCAAATCTGACTATTGTTGTGCTACGCACCAGCTGTCCAAAATATCCTACCACCTAACGGTCATATCATTGAAGGGCATTTATGTCTTATCATGTCAGGCTGGTCCCTAGGCTATAAATAGCCGCCCCCTACAACCACTAGCTGGTTGGCTGCTCCGCAAGAAACTGACACTTGTCAATTGAGAGCATCCCATCCTCTGAGGACTTTGAGTGAAAATCATCAAGTGAGGAAAACCCAAATCCCAAACCCAAACACCTACAAACCCAAAGTGATTGAGCATCACTAAAGAGATTGTTACTGTGTGGAACCGACACTTGTTACCTTTGAGGACTGTGTATCCTCTAGACGGTTAGGCGTCATGGTCTGAGCATCCAAGAGGAATTGTGGATCGCCGAGTGACCAAGTCTGTGAAGGTTTGGAAGTCACGTGTGAAGACTTACCATGAGTGTTGGGCGAGGTCTGTGTGACCTTAGCTCAAGAGAATAAAGTGAGGACTGTGTGTCTGGGACTGTGTGTCCTCGAGTTTAAATACTCAGCCGCTCCAACCATACGTACAACTATCATATCAGTTGGAACTGGTCTACGAAATCATTGTCTTCACCAAGCCAACTGGTTCTATTTCCTCAATCCTTTCATTTCCTCATTCATGTGTAGATGAACCTGATCATTACTGTTTGAAGACTTTAACTAAAGAATTTCTCTATTTCCTCAATCCAATTTCTTTAGTCACATAGTCTCCAGCCTGCTTATCCTGTTATCACACTTTCTGTACTCTGTGCTTGTTTTCATTTCACCATGATGAATATGCTACTGCACTATTATGCTTATGACTGAGTACTTATTCCGCCGCTAGTGTGTCGTTACTTAGGAATTTCTTCACCTAGAAATTCCTCAGTGACGAATTTGTAAAAATCGCCTATTCACCCCCCTCTAGTCGATCTAACGTACTTTCAATTGGTATCAGAGCAAGGTACTCCCTTGTTCTATGTGATTTTGGTTTAACCGCCTGGAATTTTAGTTATGTCGACTGCAGGAATGAAGAAAGTGTCGTGGAATTGTCACATCAGATGTCCTAGTGAAAGGACTTAGTTGTGGAGCCATCACAACTAGGAAGCTTAAAGGGGTTAAACGGGACAAAGGACACAGGGTTTATACTAGTTCGGCCCCTTGCAGTGAAGATAAAAGCCTACGATCCAGTTTGGGGTGGTATTGCTTATGCCTCGATTACCAAGAAGCGAATCCGCTTGACCTAGTTCTCGATCTGTAGTTACTTGTCTTGAACCGCCACTGGGTCGTCCCTTTATATACAGAGGTCGACGCCCAGCGGCTCACAGAGTCCCCGACCGGCTCATAAATAGTGTCCGGCTCGGTTTCTCTCTATTCCTGCCTTACAATACAAGTTATATACATATGTCGGTTTATCTCTACGGGCCTTAAGTCGCCTTTGGACTTTGGGCCCTTAACTTGAACCGCCATCTTCAAACATCATCTCGGGCTTCATGAATTGTCATAGGCATAACCCGGCCCCTCCTGGGCAGGTCATACCTAATAGTTATATCCCCAACATTAGGCCCCAGATTGATTTGAACTGGTTCATGTCAATCATCAGCACTTAGAAAAAATCTTCTGCTCTTCGTTTATACGAAAGTTTTATAACCCGCCATGACGTCATCATGTGGATCTGTGGTAACCCGCCATGATGTCATCTATCTTTAATTCACACTTCATCCAACATATCTCAACGGATCCTTATCTTAATGACCATCCCGAGAACCGAGGCATCCTAGTAGCTGGATAACCATATTTTCGGCCTCCTCATTTTTCGCGCCCACTTATCAGTCTTACCCTTATAAAGAGGCACGACTGGTCTTTCTTCATTCTCTCCCTTTCCATCGTCTTCTTCCTCTCGCGACCTTCTGCCGCTCGAGCTCCACCGCCACCGCAGTGTGCACCATTGTCATCGTCCCAGGCCGCTGCATCACCCTGAAACGAACTAGAGAATAGCGGCGGCCCTCCGTAGCAGATCTACACCTGTAGTTTCTGCCTTCCCGAGCCTTAGATCTGCATTAGGGTTTCTGCATGTTCTTCGAGTTCTTCATGGTTTCTTCGTAGTTCCTCCACCGTAGCCTCTTTTGATCCAAAAGTAATATAGAACTCATGCGGTGGTTGTTTTGCTTCCACTTTTGATACTAGCGGATCCCCTTTTTCTGTAAAGAGACCTCATTAGAAATCACAAACTCATCTGTACTAGTTTTTAGGTCTTGCTTTATTTCCCTTTTCTGAACATCCGCTGATCCAAAATAATGACCGCGCTCTGCAAAACTTGTTTGTGTAGTACTTAGCCAAAAAATTGTACTTTGATAGATCCACCTAGCCATGGAGATTCAAACCACTGGCTTAACTTGCAATACTCAATAGATAATATCCATTACTCATGGCAGCTTAAATAACCTGACTACTCACGGTGGTTTAAATAACATGACGTAATTAGTCATACACCATTAGGCCCCTTTATAAGCCGCCAGCCTGAATATGTGCTCGTAATATTTCTTCCTCCGACTTAAATTTGAACCGGCCATTTTACTCTTTTTTAGGCTTCCTCCTTCACAATGCCGCCTAAGACAACCACTTCATGCAACTAGGTCGAATCCGTTGTCACTGAGAGTACTTTTGACAATTTTGTGAAAATCGGCTATCTGCCAAAAAGGGATGTTATGTCGTTTCGTGCTCCTGATCCAACGGAAGAAAAGCCCCATCCCAAAGAAGGGGAAGTTATCGTATTCACAGATCACATGAACCGAGGCTTCTCGCCACCCGGCTCAAAGTTTTTCAGAGATGTTCTGCACTTTTTTGACCTCCGTCCTCAAGACATCGGACCCAACCCCGTGTCCAATATATGCAACTTTCAAGTGTTTTCTGAAGTGTATCTTGGAGAAGAGCCCAACCTACTTCTTTTTAGAGAACTGTTTTATTTAAACCGCCAGAATGAATACTCCAATGGACCTAGTTTGGAACTTGGCGGAGTCTCAATCCAACAACGCAGAGACGTCATTTTTCCTTATGTGCAACCACCAAGTCACCCAAAGGATTGGAACCAAACATGGTTCTACTGCCAAGACACTTCTCCGGCCAACGAGAATCCTCTGCCCGTCTTTCGTGCTCTGTGCCTTGAATTCAATCATCCGCTTCCTGATAAGTTGAAAGCTGTTGAACGTCAGATGCTCGCCCCCACTCTTGCAAAGATCAAGGCCCTGCCGGGGAATGGCTTAAACGGTATTGATCTAGTCCGGTGCTGGGTCGCATGGCGGATCATCCCGTTGAGCCGCCGCTCTGGGTTAATGTGCGATTACACTGGCGATGAAAAGGATCCTCTGCGTCACAGCCCTGACAACTTACCTGACGATGTTATCAATGATATGACAAAGTCACTTCTGAATGAGAGTTTAGCTGATTGTGACAAGGTGGGCCTGAGCCCTTTCTGCAAGTCTAACCCGGCTCCAGTGGTAAGCCGCCAAAATTAGTTACTTTACCTTTCCCTTTTACCTTTGATGTTTTGTCATAACTCAAACCTGTGCTAATTCACAGGCTGATGATAAATTTTGGAAGAAGAAATATGATCATGAGGCTGCAAAGAGAGCCAGGAAAGCCAAGAAAGCCGCCAGGAAAACCGCCGCTCAAAAAAGAGGAAAGAAACCCAGTGCTTCTGACTTGCTTCAGCTGGACGACTCTTCTAAGTCGGAGGTAACCCATGACTCCCTTGGCTCGCTTTTAACCACCTTATTGACGCTGTTTATCATCAGGGTGACACGGGAACAAGTTAGGGAGTGGCTGAAGATGTAACTATTATTTCCTCCGACTCAGAGCCTTTGCCAAGACAAAAAATCTGATGAGTAACCCGGAAAGTAAGATTTTCACATCCCTTAGCTTACCAGGATCCTCACTTTATTTTGAAGCGACAACTTTATGAGAGCTGGAGGTAGACCTGGACCAGTAAGGATGCGGAACTCTCCTCTGGCTTACCAAACACGCCAAGGAAGCACCAGAATGAGGTCACCTCCGACTTAATTTCTTTTTATCCTTTGGCGGGTCTCACTCGTCAACCACTCAATTCTTCTAATTCCAATTATCAGGACACTTCACATTCTTCCGGCGACTCAATTCAGTCCAATATGCCGGCTTTTAAGAATGCTCCAGGGTAATGACAATTTTACTTATCCCGTGTTCAATGCAACTCCTTATATCTGTATTAACCTCTTTGAATTTATGTAGTGGAAAGGCAAAACCCATCAAACGGACCAAGAAGAATAAGCCGCTCGAAGAGTCACTACCAAAAAAAGACACATCCGTGACATTTTGGGGCGAACGAATTTTTTTTGTCATACATATGACACTTCTATGAAAATAATTGTGACAAAACCCGGTATCATCATAGATGTGGTGGGCTCCTACTTCTATGACAAAAAATCATGATAGAAAATGGGCTTTTCGTCCTGGGCGGGCCGGACTTGCAGCTACACGACATTCTTTGGGCCGTCCATGACGGAAAAAATCGTGGTAGAAGCGGGGGCGAGGAAAATTTCGGGGAGTTCCCGGTTACGGTGGGTGGTCGGGGGCCGAGCGATGCGCGTTTCTCTCATACACGTACGCGCGTGTGTGCGAGGCGTTGGCTCTAACTGAACTCGAGTGATTGCACTGCAGGCTACACGTTACTGAACCCGAGCGATCGACCGATGGCTGTTAACTGAACCCGATCG
>NC_057813.1:541234852-541236357 GCF_018294505.1 Triticum aestivum | reverse complement strand
GCACATTATCTTTAGGCCTCTCTCGCACACATTGCCCCCCCCCCCGACACACCTCTCTCTTAGTAGTTGGCAGATATGATTTCATCATATCATTCGGAAGGATATCCCTTGCTGTTAGGCTAGATGGTAATACGAGGTAAAGTTTTACCCTAGTTCGGATCGGACCCTTGCAGTTGAAGAAAGAGCCTACTCCTGTTACTGTATATTAGTGATAGGGGTGTGTACAAAGTACACGTGAATACCAGGCATTGTGCATGTGTGTATGCTGTCGATGAACTAGCCCCCAAGCTTGTATAACATACTAAGGGCCTAGGGTTACAAATCATATATAGTCGGCTTATCACCAGTGGGGATTGAATCCTCCGCGACTCTGGTGGCTTCGTGTTGTTCGCCGAGTCCTCCACATGGGTCTTCTTATAACACGTCTCGGTCCAACCTATATGTGGCGCAGGATGGAACCGACCCATGAGTCTTCATGTTGACCCACCACAACTAGAAATGATGTGCCCACCACACCACACACGCAATCGGCCACTAAGAAAATAAGCATATACAATAGTACAACGGTATCTAGCTCACGATACGTCTCCATATTTTGTTGATGACACTAACGGACTTTGCATTTAATGTGTGCTCCGTATTTTGTTGACGACACTTACGGTCATTGTATTTGAAGCAAAAGCACGATATGGTCATTGGACTTCAGAATAAGCTCATCACGGTCACCACATACATTTTGTCGTGCTAACCAACATGTGGTTTGATGGTTAGGAGGACAGTGGTTTATCGAGTCCACCAAGGTTAAAGTCCCGGTGCTCGCATTTATCTTATGTTAATTTCAGTATTTTCCGGCGATGCACGTTCAGTGGGAGGAGACGTTCCACTCGACTACGAGGCACCTATGGTGACTTCCTAAAATCTCAAGATCATATATGCTAGCCCACTCTCTCGAAGGTGCTCATAGGGGTAGGGTTCGCGTGTGTGCGCTTATAGCGGTGAGTGCTTGCGCGTATATATGAGCCCTTGCGTCTGTACCGTGTTAAACAAATACATGTCATGATTATACGGTCACTAGCTCACCCGTACAACTCCGTATTTTGTTGATGACACAATCAATTGACCAGTCAAACGTTCCACGCGGCGCAAGTAGTGTTGCACCATTGGGGCGCGTAACCATGGGGCCCACCTGTCAGCCCGTATATGAAAGAAAGAAATGGTAGTTTGAGTTTGTACTGTGTTAATAAAATAGGAGTACATTTTAGGGTGATCATACGGTCACTAGCTCACCATACAGCTCCGTAATTTGTTGATAACACGATCAATTGACCAGTCAAACGGTCCATGTTCAGCAGCGCACATTACCGTAGGGCCCACCCATCAGCGCATATGTGAAGGACATAAATGGTAATAAATTAGTGGTCGGTGGGTATTCGAAGTCGTGCGACCTCTGGTTGGCAGTCACCGGCGGTTGGGGGCGTTCATTGGGCGGTGGGGTGGGGATCGCC
>NC_057813.1:540885248-540910470 GCF_018294505.1 Triticum aestivum | reverse complement strand
GGGAAGGAGGCAGCAGGGTTCGATCGGCTTTAGTTAGCAGCAGTAGCGAAGGAATCGCTCGGGTTCAGTTAGCAGCAAGGGATCGATCGCTCGGGTTCAGTAACGTAGCTAGTGCAATTGCTCGGGTTCAGTTAGAGCCCAACGCCTCGCTCGGGTTAGATTAGAGCCCAACGCCATGCACACACATGCGTACGTGTACAAGAGAAACGTGCATCGCTCGGCCCCCGACCACCGACCGTAACCGGGAACTCCCCGAAATTTTCCTCGCACTCGCTTCTACCACGGTTTTTTCCATCATGAACGGCCCAAAGAATGTCATGCAGCTGCGTCTCTGGCCCGCCCAGGATGAAAAGCCCATTTTTTGTCATGATTTTTTGTCATAGAAATAGGAGCCCACCACATCTATGATGATATCGGGTTTTGTCACAATTATTGTCATAAAATTGTCATAAGCATGATAGAAAGAAATTTGTTCGGCCCAAAATGTCACGGATGTGTCTTTTTTTTTTGTAGTGTTTGTGTTGAACATCTAGCTAGTGTTGGAAACTTATATAAGCATTATCTTCATGTCCCGTTCATGAAGCAGATGTTGGATGAAAGAAGTGACTTCCTCTAATTCACGTGCATTTGGTGCAAGTTGCTGCCGTGAGTTCAAGAAAGATTGTTCTTGTTTCCTCTAGAATCGTCCCAAGTTAGTCATGCCTACATGCAAAGTACTCTATGGTTTGATAGTTTGGCTGCCTCCATTCCATATGTGTTTCCTAGCACACCAAGCCACTGATTCGTTTGCTCTAGGATAAGTTAACTGCTAATCCATGGTAATGCACAAAGCTTCGATATCCTTGATGATGGTTTCCACCCGAACTCGGTAGTGTTTTGTTGTAAGACTACTGTGTGCTCATGTCTAGGACAGCATGTTCACATGTGTGTAGCAGAACCCGCTCATGTTTTGGAACTTGCTATCGTAGTTCATTCCTGTACCGACCCGAACCTGATAAGATTCGATGTCTATGTGCTAGGGAAGCAGATCGATCGGAGTCGATCGATTTGACTCGCCCTAGATTCGGCTACATCAACAGTTCAGGAAGAACACACTGGGATTGAAGATGACAAGCGGGGCCCGGTTGGCAGCAGTAGAGAGGGAAAAAACAAAAGAAGACGAAGAAGATGCCTTCATTATCGTATAGATTGTCCAGAGTGTGAAGCGGATCAGAATTAATCATTACAGTACTTCAACATTGTTCAGGGCAAGTTTGCACATTTGATTTGCTCATCCTATTTTCTGCTATGCATGTGTGGTTTTATGCTATGATATATGTTTGGTTGATCATTATATTTCATGCTGTCATGTTTTGGTATTGATTATGTTATGTGTGGTGTGATGAACTTGCTATGGTAGACGTGGGCATGTGTCGAGTGATCCATGAAAGTGGTGAGTGTTTATAGCCGTAGGCTCGGGATTATTAACCAGGTGAATGCGTCACTGGCAGAGCGCTCTATTGTCCCTAGAGAATGCGCCATTGACAGAGTGCACTTGATGCGAGGTATAGTTTTCGGAACTTAAATCAGGTGAATGCGTCCTTGGCAGAGCGCTCTATTGTTCCTAGAGAATGCGCCATTGACAGAGCGCACTTGAGAGACTTCTAAAGTTCTTGTCATGTTTACTTAGAATCTTTAGGGTTATCTTGGGCGAATAAATTAGAGGCGGTTGTAAGTTCTGTTAGTGGAGGTAGGTGAAGACATTCTTCTCCAAACTAACTTGAGTGTTTTGTTTGTCATACTTTGCTTGTGGATGTAGGTTTGCTATATCATATTGTGTGATTTGCCAATACATTCAATGTATTGACCCTTGTGGCTGCAACTTATCATGTTGCAGGATTTTCAGATGATCAGTGAGATATAGTAGGGTCGCGAGTCTTCACTCAGCATTTTCGCGAGTGGGCTTGATGGGACTCATCGTTTTCTTATGCTACATTTCCGCTGTTATTATTGAGTAAAGGTAGTTATGTACTATGAGTTTGTAATACTTTATGAGTTCTCGATCATACGTTATAGTAAATGTTGCACTTGTTATTTGATATTCATATGTACTGTGTGTGCTAGTGAGTCCCAGGGACTAGCACAGTGAGCACAGAGACATCGAATCTTATCAGGTTTGGGTCGTTACAATTCCCCGAGATTCTCGCAACGCCATCTTGTCGATTTGTGTTGCAAACTTTCATTTTTCTGTCTAGACTTGATGAGTCCGGAATATCCTAACGCCAACTGAATCTGAATCTCAGGCAGATATGATGGTTGGAGCGTTTCCCAAGAATTATAATATTGGTCTCTCTATAACCCGGTAAAGTGGGTGTCATGGCCAACACACCCAGCCGGAAGACCTATTATTGCAGTATCTTGATTAAGGAAGTTGGCCACCTCCCCATAAGGATTTCCTAGGATTTACACCAGTAGTTGTTCCTTATGGATTCTTGTGCTCCCGAAGTCTGACCTTTTACTTGATGTTCTAGATACCGAACCATATCTATAAATGGGTTATGCTAGCACACCAAGGAGAACATTAGAAGCGGAGTACTAAGTGTCTCTCGGTCGATCATCCAGATTTTGTTTCCTTGGCCTCGCTAAGGTGATATTTGAGAAGGTGTTATCTTCCTTTGCATTTTCATCCTCCACCAATATTCATCATGGTAGTACGAGGTGTCACCAAGATCTTGGTACGGATGTTGGCAAACCTTGATGAATATGGAAGTGCTCAAGCTCTTGAGAGCACGCACAAGCACTAGGTTTTATCGTCGGCACTAATTGGGATTTGCTCTCAATTTCCTCGATTATGCTATAACCATTAAAACGTTGGAATCACTCTCTACTGTTGAGCTTCTCCCTAGTTACTAGAATCATTCCCAGCATTTGCATTTTGTTCCTAGCTTGCACCCGCTGTTGTACTATTCTACCATGGGTCCCATCCATTCCTGATGATAAGCAAAAATCACTAATTGTGTTGTCTTCAACAAGGTAGTCCACATCATCCATCCTACACTACAAAAAAAATACACTTCCGTGATGATACGTGTTTGTCACAGTAGGTCGCATTTTTTGTCATGCATGTACATCCATGACGATTTTATGACAGAATCAAGATAGTCATACATGTGCTGTCATAGAAGTGTTCCATGACAATACCAAAATTATCATCACGGAAGTGTCCACTTCCATGACCATAAATTGCGCGTCACAGAAGTGCTTTCGTCAAGGGTGACTGACACGTGGCATCCACCGTAATGGAACATCGTTAAGCTATCGGGTCCGGTTTTGGATTCGATAACCCGTTAACACCCCAGACCAATGGGGATTTTCCACGTGTAAAATCATCATTGGCCGCAAGAAACATGTGTTGCCTCACCGTTGGGACAGATGTCATCCACTCATTGGACAGGAGGCTCCTATGATAGGTCGACATGTGGCACACCCCAATAGTGTCCCATTCCGGCGAAAAGGCCAGCCCATATAAGGCCTACTTGTGTCAGGTCCATTTAAGCCCACGACCCATATGAGATGTGCCAATTCAGCCCGTCAAAGACCCGTTAAAGATTTGACACCATTGCAGCCCATCGTCAGTTCGAGCCCGTTAACAGCCCGCTATATATTTGGGCTCAATATCGGCCCGATGAGATTTCGGCATGTTAACGGCCCATTTAATGGATGGGCCAATTTTCAGGATGTACATCTTTCGGCCTTTTAGCGACCCATTTAAATGTTGGGCTAATTTCCGGCCCGGTGTGTCTTTCAGCCTGTTGACGGCCCATAAATCTGATAGGCCATTTGTAGTCGGACTTGAGTTTCAGCCTTTTAGCGGCCCAGTTAAGTGTTGGGCCAATTTCTGGCCCGGTGTCACTTTCAGCCTATTGACGGCCCATAAATTAGTTGGGCCATTTGTAATCAAACCTGAGTTTTGGCCTTTTAGCGACCCATTTAAGTATTGGGCCAATTCCCAGCCCTGTGTGCCTTTCGGCCTGTTAACGGACCATAAATGAGTTGGGCCATTTGTAGTCGGACCTTAGTTTTGGCCTTTTAACGGCCCATGCCCTTCATGGTCCAATACCAGCCCAATTTCTCTTTCGGCCTACTAAAGGCCCACAACACAGTTGGCCCATTTACAATACGACCTGACTTTCGGCCTCTTAGCGGCCCATGCTCTCATGGTCTAGTACAAGCCTGCTGTCTCTTTCGGTCTGCTAAAGGCCTACAGTATAGTTGGGCCATATGTAGCCCAAACTTAGTAACGGCCTTGTTAACGGCCCGTGAAATAAATTGGGGCCACCTGTTGCCCGCTTTGATGTCGGCATGTTAACGACCCGGGAGGTAAGAGGGCCGACCATTAACTTTCGGCCTAGTAACGGCCCATTAACTTAATGGGCCCACTAAAGTTCGTACATGTATTTAGGCCAAATCAGATAATTTGAGCCCATTACGATGAGAAATTATGCACAGGAACAAAAGCGATCAAGCAAAGGTACGGCATACAGGGAATAACGTTGCACATCCAGCATATATTACAGGAAATTAAATCCACTTGGCAATCAAAGATTAATGCCAGTGCAAATAAATGAGCAGAACCTAACCATCTACAACGTCACAATCTGCAACCTCAGCACAGATGACGCCCATAAGCATGTGGGCAAGTTCTTGCTGCTTTGCTACACTGTCTCTGAAAACATTGATCAGTTGTTGTGTCACACGACTCTGCACCTTTGATTCATCCACCATTTCCATAATTGCTTCAACCATTAATTGGTTCACAAACATACATTTATTCCGTTGCATTCGAGACAGAGGATACTGAACAGATTCAGATGGCGATTTTTGTAGGCTTGTATTATTGATAGTGGAGAGTGTCTCGACCACTCCATCATAACATAAATTAGGACGGGAACCAAACAGATTAATCATGAGTTATTGCCATATTACCTGACCTAGATTTACTGGAAAGAAACAATGGGGTTGCCTTGCTGTTTTGAGAGTTTGTCTTCTTATCTTCAGCAGCCTACACAAAATTAACACAGTAGCATTGCTATCATTGGCCAAGTCAGATAATAGGAAAGCAACATTGACACAACAAACGTTTGGGCAACTAGCTTACACTAAATTAGCACAATATGGCACAGCTATCATCAGCCAGGTAAGGTAGTGCGAAAGCAACATTGACACAATGAGTGAATGGGCAACCAGAGAAGCACTACAATTTAGTAATGTGCGTGATATGAGATAGTAGATTCATGCAGCTCGGTATGCAAAAATACCAGGCAGTTTTCCTTACAAAAATCAACATTGGCACCTTTAACATTTTGCTACAACTAATTTTAGATCAGATAAAGGTTAGATTCATGCCGATTAACAAAATACATGTTGATGCAAAAATATAGTGATATACAACAGGTACTTACATCGGCATTGGAGCATAGAGAATTCCCGCAAGATATTTTCCTCGAATACGATCCCAATGGAGGAAGTCTTCTATCGTTTAACCTTATTTTCTAAAAGAGAGATGGGTAAGAAACATGTAGAAAATATGATCAAAATGCTATAAAATTTCATGATGCAAGGATACGCACACGCTTCTTAGAATGGAGTTGACATTCTTTTGCCGGACTGGAGCAGACTAGTTCTTTGGCCACTAGAATCAGCTTATTATCAGTGGGAGTTGGGTTTCTCTATGCTGGAGCGGTATCTATGAAAAATGAAGTTAGTATATTATGTCCTGGCGTTTGGATCTTTTGCAAAGACCTGGTTTGTAACCCTTCAGATTCTAACATAGCCGTCTTCCCCTTGCATGCCCTATATAGAAGAATGGTGATTCAATTATAAAACATGCTACAGCAGAGATGGAATAGGTACTGAAAAATAGAAAGGCATGACATATTGACATGTATTCCCTCCATCCGAAAATAAATGGATGGGTCTAGGCGTATTTCAGTTCTAGATACATCCAGTTTTATCCATTTCTGCGACATTTAATCCGGACAGAGGGAGTATGATGTAAGAGCTAGGGATACGACAGGACAACACAGTAAAAAAACACTGAAAAACCCACTGCAGAACCAAACTATTCAAACCCACTGATATGAGATAGTACACTCATGCAGCTCAGGATGCAAAACAACCAGGCAGTTTTCCTTACAAAAATCAACATTGTGGCCTTTAATCATACATTTTGCTACAACTAAATTTAGATCAGATAAAGGTTGGATTCACGCCGATTAACAAAATACATGCTGATGTAAAAATATAGTGATATACAACAGGTACTTACATCTACATTGGAGCACAGAGAATTCCTACAAGAATCTTTCCTCATTAATGATACCATTGCAGAAATTCTTCTATCTATCAAGCTTATTTTCTAAAAGAGAGATGGGTAAGAAACATGTAGAAAATATGATTAGCATGCTATAAAATTTCATGATGCAAGGATACGCACACGCTTCTTAGAATTGAGTTGACATATTTTTGCTAGACTGGAGCGGACTAGTTCTTTGGCCACTGGAATCTACTTATTATCAGTAGGAGTTGGGTTTCTCTGTGCTGGAGCGGTATCTATAAAAACTGGAGTTGGTTTATTATCTCCTGGCGTTTGGATCTTTTGCAAAGGCCTTGTTTGTAACCCTTCAAATTCTAACATAGTCATCTTCCCCTTGCATGCCTTGTATAGAAGAATGGTGCTTTAATTATAAAACATGCGACAGCAGAGAGATGAATAGGTACTGAAGAATACAAAGGCATGACATATTGACATGTATTCCCTCCATCCGGAAAAAATGGATGGTTCTAGGCGTATTTCAGTTCTAGATACATCCTTTTTTATCCATTTCGGCAACATGTAATCCGGACGGAGGGAGTATGGTGTAAGAGATAGGGATACGACAGGACAAGACAGCAAAAAAATACTAGTTGAATGTAAAACTATATGCTAGTGGAATACGTACAGAAATAACTAAGGCAACATACACGTGTATGATTGGGAAAATAAGATGGCATTGCAATAGAGCACTAGAACAACACTTCAATGTAAAAAAACATGATATGGCAGACAGATGAAGTACATACTGATGAATAACAATGCATAAGATATTCAGAAGCATGATGTCTAAATTAAGCAGATGGCATTGCGATAGAGTAGAACGACAGTACTTGAATTTGAAAACAAGTTATCATGAATGGAATAGGTACTGAAAAACAGGAAGGCATGACAAATTTACATGCATGATCAGCATGCTAAGCACATGGCATTGCAACAGAGTAGATACACTCCAGGACATTATATGCATGTTGTACCCATATCACAGGCCAAGTTAGAGCAAGGACCTTGTGGGGTGAAGAGGATTCATCATCTTTCTGCAAGTCTTCTAAAGAACTGCCTTTACATGTTCCATCATATTAGGTATCATTGACATCAAGTTTATTGGCCTTTACATTGCTCCGTGAGGTTCTTGTGGATATATCAGTGTGTGCAATTATATCTGACATGCATGGAAGACAACTAGTAGTTAGATTTATGTAATGAGTGCCTGTAGGAGACGACATAAACAGTAGGACTAGGGTTAACTAGCAGCAACAGGTCTCGTAAACTAAAGGGAGAACATAGATGAAAGCTACAGAATATGTACGTTTGTACTCGAGATTAACTAGATGGCACCCAAAAGTATTAAAGAACAACATAGGTAATACTAGAAGTGGTATAATATTATAATCACCAGCCTGTGGGATAGCATTGGCTGATGGATGATAACTATGGAACAATGTTATCTAAAGAACAAGTATCTTAGCTGAACTATGGAACAACGTGAACTCCTGAACAAGACCTGTAAGAGATCACCATGAATATACAGTGAAATGTGATGATCTATTTTCCATGCTTATATGAATAACAACGCCATAAATGTTGCACACAAGTAAGGTGAGGGTACAACCTATCTGGCTGCCATCCATAGGAGTGAGCATCATGTGCTGACTTGTCGATGGCCCTGCAGTTGTTGTGGCTGTCCATGTCGGGCACGTGCATTCGATGTAGGTAACTGTTGAGTCGGGACTATAGCTCCCTTCTGGTGTATGCTTCCCTTGTTGGAGCAGCTGCGGTGAGTCGCAAGATGGTGTGTCTGAAGATGTAGATAATGCATAATGTTAAGAATGACATATCTCTTTGATCTGAAGAAATACACTAAGAGATCAATAGCAAGGTACGAGAGTGGTCACACGTCTGTTACTGAAGACTAAATTGGGGTCACACGATTTTATTTTATTTTGGTACTGTCTGATCTATGCTGGATGGCTTGATGGCCGTCTTGTGCCTCCCGGCTGACACTGTTCGGAATCTTCCCTGAAGAGCCAGCGACCAACGGCAGAGCAGCCTGCCTCCGCCGTTCGTGGCCCCGGCCAAAACCCCGCTCCCCGCCCCACCGCACTGCCTTGGTTGCACCGCCCCTGGGCCAATCCACAAAGACTCACCGTCATCCAGATCTGGCGGCGGCAATACCTTCAACCCACGCAACTCTAAAAGATAGCCATCTAAGTGCTGCTTCTGCGGTGAACTTGCGAACCCGCACCCTTACGTTAGACACCAGCCAACCGACAGCCTAGGAGCTCCGCCACCTTGAGGGTGCTGCTTCCTATTGGGAATCAATTGGCCTAGAATAAAAATTCAGACAACTGACGCCTAAATAAAGTGATTTGAGATGAGGGTGCGACCTATCTGGCGGCATGGAGAAGTAGGCAGGTCCAGCTGCCGAGTCGGTTAGGCCGGCGCGGTTGCCGTGGCGACTGGCTGCAGGGAAAGAGCGATGTCGCGTCGGTCGACGGCTACGCGGAAGCAGCGCCAGGACTCTGGACGGATCCGAAGTTGGAGCCGCTCCGGCGCCGTGAACAACGGTGGGGGTGAATCGGCTCCGGTACGGTTCACGCGGCCGTCGTCGAGGCAGCACCAGCAGCACGGAGTAAGAGGCACATGGCCCAGTGCACGACGGCAAATGGACAGCGTCTCCGGCATTAGGGAGGAGGGCGGCTGTGAAATTGGTGCGGTGGGGGGAGCCATGGAGGTGGGGCTGAGGTTTTGCGGCTCGGGAGAAGGGAGCTTCTCGGGGAGAACGTGATTTGGCGCCCACGAGGTATGAATGGGGGCGGGCAGGGAGGGGGGGAATTGGGAGGGGAGTGGAACCATGTCTTACGGACGCATTTGTCTAAAATATGAGGGGGAGTTACAGTTCTACCCTTGCCTATAGGCTTCTCATCTTGGGTCTGTGTACTGGGGGTCGGGGATAGTAGAGTAACTTTGCTTCTCCCCAAATAGTGGGCGGGAGCGATTTCGGGCGAGGAGGGCGTGTTTTGAACTATAGTGGGCGCAAGCGATTTCGGGCGAGGAGAGCGTGTTTTGAAATAGTGAGCGCGAGCTATTTCGAGCGAGGAGAGCGTGTTTTGCCGACCATGGTTTATGAACGATTCGGCACATGTCATTTCGGCCGAGGAGAAGGTGCGCTTGGATGAAGTTACGAACCTACCCTCGATGTACAACGGGCCAATTGATGCGTGTCCCACATAGGACGGTAATTTTGCGTCTCCCATTTATTTGCTCGGGCGAATTCCACCGAGCAGAGAGGATGTTTAACGGTTCGTTCAAATTTTGGGAGAACGAGCATCCACATCTACCTTACCAAGTCGATTCGAATCAAATTTTGAAATATTAGCTTGCCACTTCTTTTTTAGATGGAGAGATGATTCTCGGGAGTAATGTGTTTTTACATGCTCGTTGCTAGCGATTTACTATATGACAAATAGTTGACCCACTCAAAAATGCGAATCAAACACAAAATGAATATCTCGATTCAATGAAATAGCTCGTTTAGTAGGTCAAAATAGTGAACTAAATCCAAAATTGAACACCTCAATCGAGTAGCATGTTGTACAGTATTATAGTACTCCATGAACATGCTGAAAGTCAAATTAATGAACTTGTTTGATATACGCATATATCCGTTCATGTGTGGATTGCAGACAACATGTTCTCCAATTTAAATATTTGACTGCAAGTTTATATCGAAACATGGTTTATATCAGTCTTTGATGCATAAAACGTGACCTCCCCCTCTCCCGGACTCCTGTTCTCTCTCTCTCTCTCTCTCTCTCTCTCTCTCTCTCTCTCTCTCGCCGACAATCTTCAATTCTGCCGCACGCATCCGACACAAAAACCTTGTTGGTCCGTCTCCCTTTCTCTCCATCTCTCTCTCTCTCTTTGTGTGTGTGTGTGGGGGGGGGGTCTTTCTAGTTCGCATGCATATATACACCATCTATAGGTCTCTCTCGCACACTATGTATGATACTCTAGCTAGTCCAAGCTAGATATTTTGGGTGCACTCATCGTACGCACACAAATTCCTTGGCTCTTTGCCTGTAACTCTCTCACGCACCACTATGTCGTCTCGGAGCTCTTCCCCCCCCCCTCTCTCAAACTCTCCAACCACCTGGGTCACACATACACATGCATATCTCACTCGCACTCGATAGGCCCATCTAAAACTCTATCTCTCTCTCCCTCGTTCTCTCTCCATCTCACACGCACACACACGCAATCTCATGCCTAGCTAGCCAAGTATGATGGTCTCTCACTCAATTGTAGGCACACGCAGTCCCCCCCTATATGTATATGACTAGCTAATCTTAGTCTCCATCACAAACATGTGCATGGTCTATCTCGATTTCTCTCAGGGCATCTTTCTATCGCGCACACACTCCCTCGATCTCCCACCCATATAGTCCCCTCACGATCTCGAGGGGATCTCTCTATCACAAACACACCCTCTCTCCCTCCCCATGCGTCCATGCCATCCATGTGTCCCTCTCGACCTTTTTTCCTTGTTGGCCAGACTCTATTGGACATGTGCTACAGGGGTGTCTCTCTCCATTGCAAAGAATCACACACTAGCTATCTTCGTGTATCTCCTCGCCTCGATTTTCCATCTCGGAGATGCATGCATGATATGTTCGCATAAGAAACGAAAAAACACACACACTCTCTCTCTCTCTAATTTATCATTTGTTGTCACTTTCTCTTTCACACACATACTCTTTTGGCACACTTACTCATTCTCCTTCACACGCACTTGATCTGTCTCGACTGAGGCACTCTCCTCGGTCCATAGCATATAGATTTATTGAAAAGTCAAACATCACAAAGTTTGACCATGTACGTGGAGAAAAAGAATTACATCTAGTACGGCAAACATATACCATTAGATTCACCATGAGATGTAGTTTTGTATGATGTATCTTTGGTATTGTAGATATAAATAACATTTTCTTAAACCTGATCAATTCAAAGTTTGACTTCTAAAAAATTTACATGCACTGCATTATCGAGCGGATGGAATATCTCTTTCCCCCTCTCAGTTATTTGACGCACCACTCAGCCTTATCTGGGCTCCTCAATCTCTCTCAAACTTTATTGGTCAGTTTGGTTCGTGACCTGACCCTCATGCCTTGATGGCCGGTACTGCCTGGTGTGGACATGAGATATAAAATATTTCTGTCTGGCCAGGCTTGTGTGGTGCTGAAGCGTTTGGTTCATGCCTGGGCCAGGCAAAGCATCAACGTCCCATAAATCAATCCATGCATCAATTATTTAATGCTAATATTCATCCATGTTGTTGTTAGCCTCGTGGCCGCACGACCTGGCACGGCCAGGTGTTCGAAATCGGTCGCCTGGGCCAGGCTACTTGCAGTGTCTGGAGTTCAGCCAGGCTAATTAAAGTGCAAGGGAACCCAGGCCAGGCGGGCTTTCTTTTTCACAGGGTAGCAACCAAACAAGCGTGCATGAAATCCAGCCACAACCCCAGGCCAGGCAAAACATGCTCAGGACGCAAGCCAAACTGGCCTTATATCTCCCTGGTTCACACATACACATGTCTCGCTCGCGCTATACATATAGACCCATCCAACACTCTCTGCCCTTGTTCTCTCTCCATGTGACACGCACCCCCCTAAGTACCATAATCCCTCACTCCATCATAGGCGCAAGCACTCCCCCCCTCCTAAGTATGATAATCTCTTACTATCCATCAGGAACACACGTATTGTCTCCTTACATCCATATGTCTATCTCGATATCTCTCGGGGCATCTTCTATCACGCACACACCTTGTCACTCGATCTCCCACCCATGTAGTCCCATCACGATCTCCAGGGGATCTCTCTATGACAAACATACACTCTCTCCTCCCCATGTCTGCATTTTCTCCGTACGTCTCTCTCGACCTCTCTCCCTTGTTTGTCAGACCCCTCTTGGCCACATGCTAGGGGTCTTGCTCTCTCGGTTCCAAACAACCACACACTATCTCCTCACCTTGCCTTCGTTGTCGAAGATGCATGTGTGATATGTTTGCATAAGACACGCATGCTTTTTCTCTACTTTTATTGTGTGTTGTCCATGTCTCTTTCACACATGCACACACACTTTTTTCACTCACTCTCTCTCTCCCCCCCCCCTCTCTCTCTCTCTAGTTAGGGACTCTGTCACGTCCATAAGCATATGGATGTTTTGAAAAGTCAAACCTCCGAAAAGTTTGACCAGGTATATGTGGAGAAAAACATTTACATCTGGAACGATCATTAGATTCATCACAACATGTACTTACTTCATACTATCATTTACCTTTGGTATTGTAGATATAAGTAATTTCTTTATAAACTTGGTCAAAGTTTCAAAAGTTTGACTTAAAAAAATGTTGGAACTAAATTATCGAACGGAGGGAGTAGCTCTTTCTCTCTCTCTTTGCTATCTCTCACGGGCCTCCCCTCTCACTCGAACTCTCTATACCGACGGATTATACGCTCACTGTGTCAGCGTATAGCTCCGTATATTGTTTAGTTGACCGGTCAACCAATCCACATGCTGCCTTGTCAGCTCATGTTCTGTATCTTCGTGTGCTGGCCCATGTGGCAGTGGGTGAAAATAAGTAAACTAGAGCCCCATATGACACGCGGTGAAGTAAACAAAGTTGAAACCACTCGGGGTAGCACCCCGTATGCTAGTAAATTGAGCGCGCATTGAGGACAAAGTTCTTGCGCGCGAAGGACGCACTCGCGCACAATTCACCACTGCGCGGCAGCATGCACAGAAGGACGCACTTGCGCACACCCAACACACAACACACACCAGCACTCGTGTACACCAGTGTCGCCGCCGGTTGAGATGGACGGCGAGGCAGCCAACAAGTGGAGGCGGCTCGAGCCAAAACCGCATCCGGCGAGCCTGGACTTCATCAGCAGCCTCCCCGACGACATGCTGCTCTTCATCATCGGCCTCCTCCCCACCAAATCTGCCGTGCGGACCGCCCTGCTCTCACGGCGGTGGCGCCCCCTCTGGCGTTGCGTCCCCCTCAATCTCACCATCGACAGCTGCCTCTGTGACGAGGATTGCAAACGCATGGCCGTAGTCTCCAAGATCCTTTCATCGCACCCTGGGCCAGCCAGACGCCTTGACATCCGCATGTTCAGTACCAACTGCAAGGTCCAACCCAAGTTCGACGAGTGGTTCTTATCCCCCGCCCTAGATCTGCTTGAGGAGCTCAGCTTTGAAGCTAGACGATGTCGCTCTCTGCCGCCGTCCGTGCTCCGCCTCACGCCAACGCTGCGCCACAGCTTCAGCTCCTGCTATCTAACCCAGATCAATGTCGCGCCCACCCGTCTTCTCCCTCAACTCAAGCAGCTCGACCACTTCGATGTTGTCATCTTGAAGAAGGCTATGGAGCACCTACTCCGCAGTTGTACTACGCTCAAGTACCTTCGTCTTGAGCAGATCCACGGGTTCATTAGCCTCCACACTGCTCGACGAATCTCCAATGGGTTTATGTGTCTTGCTGGCCCCGCAACAAGACATCAATTGGGAAGAGATCACTCCAGCTGTTCCATGTTATGGTCATTGAGAATGCGCCTTTCCTTGAGAGATTGCTTGCATTGGATCTAGAAGGTCCAACAAAAATCAGGGTCATTGACGCGCCAAAATTGACAGCGTTGGTGTACTTGTCTGCCAAATTCTCCGAACTCTTTATTGGATCCGTAATCGTTCAGGTACAACACTCATCTTCTTCTCCGTCTTCTTGAAATTCACATTTTTAAATTTCTTCTTGATGTATTTACGACCGTCTTCCAGAAAATGATTCCCACAAGCTTGACCCAGTCCATGCGCACAGTGAAGATCTTAGCACTAAAATCTATCGGCCCCAATCTGGATCAAGTTGTTGGATTCCTTACATGCTTTCCGTGCACGGAGAAGCTACTCATCGAGGTGAAACTTCTTTCCTATAAGTAAACAGTAATCACAACGTAGCTCAATTTTTTCGTAATTTTCCCAAATTACAATGACAAGTGTAGTGTTCAAAACTGCATCTACGCACTGCACCGAAAGAAATGTTTTTAGTATTTTTTCTCACGTGATCACCTGCATTGTTCTTATGCTGTACTACTATAGTAGCCTAGGCTAGTAATAGTGGAAAGTAACTTAGACTACTCCAGTAACTCTATGGTTACCCTAAGAGCAAGTACTACCTCCGTCCTGGTTTACTCTTCCAATTTTGTAGTATCAAAATTTGACCATAGATTTAACTAACAAAATGCTAATGCATGTCACAAAGAACTACTCCCTCCGTTCCAAAATAGATGACTCAACTTTGTACTAAAGTTAGTACAAAGTTGAGTCATCTATTTTGGAACGGAGGGAGTATATCGTTGGATTCGTATTTGAACATAATTTCAAATGGTGTAATTTTCAGTGACATACATTGGCATTTTCTTAGGTAAATATATGGTCAAAATTTTATACTAAATACGAGGTAGTATTCCCTCCGTCCCAAAATTCTTGTCTTACATTTTGTTTAGATACGGATGTATCTAACACTAAAATGTAACTAGATACATCTGTATTTAGACAAATTTAAGACAAGAATTTTGGGACGGAGGGAGTACAAAAGTGGGCAATGTAGATCAAAACATGTGCCAAATTCACTTGTGATGCATTTGGCATTGATGCCCCTCCATTGCTCACCTGGTGCCCCAATCTGGATCACCTACTTTGCTCCAATGCCAAATTAACTCACGTAATGAAAAAACACTGCGTGGGAGAGAGAGAGAGAGGACCGAGGCAATAAAAAACACGTGTTTGGGAGAGTGAGAGGCTGGTGTAGTTGGTTTGATTGATTTGTTTTACATGTGGGTCTGTGTGCATAGTGGTGCCAACTCTCTCACATCGCGAGAGCGGTGCCAAAATCTTTTGATTTGACATCGATGCGTATTATGTGGCATACTTTTGCGAAATATGGCATCGGCCACATAGTGGAAGGCAACAAATGCCCAAGCTCTTCACGTGCTCCTAGTTAAATGAGAGGAAACAGAGAGAGAGAGAGAGAGAAAGGGAGAGAAAGTGTGAAAATATCACTAGCCAGCCAACCCTATCGTATGACCGAATGATATTGGTACCTCTTGATGACACAGCAATCTTATGCAGCCAGCTGCTCTAATATGTTCTCTTCTTTTGCAGATAAAAAAAGACCCGAAAGTGAAAAATGTGCTGCACTATAACAATCTCATCGAATGCCTTGATCTCCATCTTACAGAAATTGATTTGATCGACTACCGAGGCAGCACATCTGAGATTAAATTGGCCAGGTTCTTTGTTCTGGAGGCAAGTGTGGTCATGGTAATGAGGTTCGGCGTTCTCTGGCGCAAGAATGAATGGTGTGCTGATCACCGCAAGCGTCTAAGACTAAATGACAAAGTCTCCGCAGAAGCTGAATTTGTTTTTGAAACATCAAGTGGCCAGAGACTCGAAAACTTACCCATTAGTGACTTGTCAGGGCGGTGGATTTTAGTTTGTACGATAATGCTGCATCCACCTAAAGTAACGAAAGTTCTTACATAAACTTCCTAGTAATTCCCTCTTCGTAGGTGCAGCATTACTCCTAACATTTGTAATATCAGTTTGAAACTTGTAATATTGCCGTGTCCTATTCCTGCGTTTTCAAAATGCTGCGAATCAAACAGGTCCTGAGTTGGTGATGATGTTGTGCCTCCCATCTTTCACCAATAGCCGTCGGATCTAGATCTGATGCATACAAACCAAGCTTCTCCATTTTTGCAAAAAGATGCCCCCACTTGTTCCCTATTTACAAACAACTCCTTGTCTCTCACAATCAGCCTTATCTCCTCCCCACCACATCTAGAAGGCTGTGGGAAAATCTGGCGCGATGGCCGCTGCCGGAGTCGTCCACCCCCAATCTTGGTGTTCCGTGCAATGCACGGGCATCTACGCACGGGAAATTATGTCAAATAGGGCTAGTTGTAAGCAGGCTAGCTCTACAGCCATGATGATAGTGACTACAGACGGTGAGGCTGACTATGGTATGCTGAACACGGCGCCTATACTCAGGTGTCATCTCCGGCGCATGATCTTGTCACTTCACTGTGAGGAGCAACACGTAATAATTTGACCAACGGGTAGTACAGTGCTAGTACTCCTACTACTACATTGGTAGTACTACTACTAGTACTAGTAGCACCACCGTCTGGATTTAGGAGTACTACCACGTCCATCTGGATTTTAGTATTTGACTAGCAATATCTAGTAATGCATGTCACAAAAAATGTACTACTCCCTCTGTAAATAAATACATGGTGTTTTATTCCTATCGGCGAGAGAACTTAATGTTTTTTTTTGCTAACTAGAGTACTAATAGGATTACATGCAATGAACTAAACACTGCATGTCATGTTTGCTAGTCTCAAGTCATTGAAAGCATGCACGGCCCACATCTCTCATTGGTTGATATGTCACGAAATAAGAAACAAGGAGGGAGTTAATGCATCGTGCCTAAGTGTTTTGGGATTATTTGGTTTTCATAAGGTGACTTACACAACATTTTTGTTTACATGCATTAACATTTTTTAGTTAAATCAAAGGTCAAAACTTGGCGCAAAATGCAAAGGGGACCAATAAACCAGTAAACATCAAACATCTCACGTTTGGCTCCAACTAGAGGTCCGGTGAGATGACTATACTGCACCGGCACGGAGGGGGACGCAGCTTCATTGACTTACGACAACTGCCTTTGGGTGAATGACACGTGGGCCCAGGGGGTGGCTGGCCCACCTATCATACAGCCAAAGGCAGGTGCAGTAGAGGGCCGAGGAGTAGTATGAAATCCTATGCACCTACGCATGCTAACCAAGGGCAAGAGTGATCACTCGAATCGCAAGATCAGTTGACTAGAATCTAAGATAGACCCAAGGAGGCAATGAGCGCGAGCATCAGCTGGCTGTGCCAGATGGTCCACGACGCCGGCCTGCGGCCCGGCACCGAGGAACGTCTCCAGGTAGTATTGCTTGAGGCCGCAAGGGCGAGGGGTCGCTTGGACGACAGCTTCATCTCCATGTTTGACGAGGTCCTCGTCGGTTTCCTCGACAAGTTCACCGTCGTCAAGAAGCTAGCGGATGACTTTGACGTAAGCCTCCAGCCGACGCGCCCAGGCTCTGTGATGCCCGCCACCCTCAACAGCCACTATGGTGACAACCTCTTCGACGCACTGGTGGCCCTGTGACTGCCCGCCGTCGCGCCGTAGAATGTCCTCCTCGAGGTCGCGCTCACCGTGCAGCGCCTGGCGCAGCAAGACACCATCGACATAATCACCCACGTCTACGCGCAAATCGTCCACAAGGACTACTACATGCAAGAGGAGGACAATAGGACGCTGTCCTTCTTAGACCAGAGGGCAACCTTGGATGGCAATGTTCAGAAGCACGTTGAGCTCGCCGCCAACGCCGCTACTCCTCACATGTCGGTTGGTGACCCGGCGCACTAAGGCGTGAGGATGTCGTTGATGGATCCGTATGTATTTTTATCTTTCCGTCAAATCCATGTAGTAGTATATGATACTACAGTAATTATCTTACCTTTCGCATCAACTTCATAATTTTTGTACGTACTCCATGCATGAACGGCGCCAGAACCAAACTTCTCATTACTCTAGGCAAAATCGTTATTTTCTATCTATCGGTCGCGCCATGGAGCAGAACCAAATTTGAAAAGTTACGAGTTCAAAAGGAAAAGCCTGCCGTGTTCGCGTCGCACCCCCACACGGTTGGTCCGGCACGCCGCTCAAGCGGGAATGCGTGTGGTGTTGCATTTTCACTTACAAGTGGGACCGCGGTTGAGCAAACCGACTATCGGCAAACCCCCACCCCACCCACCGCGTGATGGCTGCGAAAACAGGAGGGAGAAGAGATGGCTGTAGCATGGACTCCAAGAAAATTGGTGTTGGATGGGACTCGTGTGGTGGCGTGTGCCGTACTGCTAGACATGAATGCTAGTTATGGCCCATGCCACCCCATTATATCGAGCCTATATCGAGGTACGTAGAACAAATTTCCTGCAGTCCATGCTCAACCCTCCTGTATCTCTCTTCTCAGCCAGCCAGCGGACGCGCTGAGCCCATTGTCTGTTTGCTCACATGCGGTCCCACATGTCAGTGAAAACGCAAGCGAACCCACTGAACCTGCACATCTTTCACCTCGACATGCTGGTGATGAAAAACAAATCCAATAAAGATCTTCGGTGGCCACTTTTGGAGTTACTCTAGAGTAGTAAGATTCTATTTACAGTTTAACCCAAGATGCACATCTCGTGGCTTCAACTACCACTCTATTTTCTTTCATGACACGACCTAGATGCTGGATGTCCCACGTGTTGGCAAAAGGAGGAAGAACCCGACCAAATCTTCGGTTGTGGTCTCAGATTAGACTAGGTGTGCTAACTTATAAAATTTATTGTGTACTCCCTTCGTTCCAAAATACTTGACTTCCATTTGTTCAAAAATGGATGTACCTATATACTAAAACATGTCTAGATACATATATATTTTGACAAGTAGAAGGCATGTATTGTGCAATGGAGGGAGTAGAATGGATGCAAGTTTTTGTATTGGGAAGAAGAGTACATCCATATATTGCTAGAGTGCAATTTAGTAGATGTTCTATCACTTTTAGCTAGCACAGAGGCTAGAGATGAGATTAGTGCACTTGTTGATACTCCTACTAGAATAGAGGCTATACATGAGACTAGATGCGAGGAAGCAACATCTACTTCTTTACACTCGAAAAAGAAAGAAGCATGCAAGATCGAGCCTCCGCAGATCAACAATGAATGCATTGAGAAGGCACTAATCCAACTTACAGGAGTAGTAAAATGTATTCTTGTGGTTCTTGTTTTATTTGGTCTTGCTTTTCTAGTCAAAATTATCGTGGGATTTTGTGCAAAACGAGGTCCAGTTGGGGTCGTTCGTTGGAGTTGGCCTTACAAGTGGTTCCGCAGTTAAGGAAACCGACTATCGGCAAACCCCCACCTCGCCCGCCGCGCGATGGCTGAGAAACGACGAGGTTGAAGAGATTGCTCTAGCATGGACTCCAAGAAATAATATGGTGTCAGATGGATGTCGTGGTGGTGGCGTGTGCCGTACTCCTGGACGTGAATGCTTGTTCTGGCCCATGCCACCCTACTACTCCTACTACTTACTCCTACTATATAGTACTAGTATCAAGGATTCGAGATGCTGGTTACGTACAGCGAACACATTAACATATGGCTACAGTAAAAACACCCGCCCAACACGCGAAGCATGTGAAGCTAGTACAAATAGTGTACTACTATTGTTGATTGGCCTCATCCGATAACTTGTTGCAACCCACGTACAATTATGTATTCGGAAAATATTTTTTTGCCTCGTCGCACCACTCACTCACAGAAGCGACTCGAAAGCCATTCATAAATTTAGTAAGTTTATCACAGGCATATCATTTTATTACATACAACAGGTTATCAACCCACATCGACAACGAGGATACATTATAAATACTAAAGTTTTCACCACACAACAAATAACAAGAAATGAAATGAACTTCAACTCAACCATTCCTCGGCATTGGAACGCTTGCTTTGAACCACAAGTGATTCTCTGGGACGGGCCATCCATTGTCGATCTGGAGACCAACGCAGGACTGATCATCCAGGCTGAAGCGGCCTACTATATCAGTACCAGGGTAGGGAACCACCCAAATGTCCAAGGTATAGACACAGTTGCTTCTCATAAATGGTAGTAACATTGTGTCAACAGCAGTTGGATCGCCTTTCACCATCATTGGATAGTTTTGTCCAAGGAAGAGCGAGTTTTCTCCAAGACTATCAATTCTGTACCAGGGAGAAGGAGTTGACGCTAGCACACTAGTATCCATCCCGAATACCATGCAACGGGTGTTGGAATTGGTCCGGAGAGTGCGACCATGGGAGACTACACCTGCTTCCTTAGCAGTAACATCATCAGTGGGCTGTATACACACAAGAAGAGGTGATCCATCGGAATTAGTTGCCAGGCGCCAAAGAATATATGGGCGCTGCTCGTGATCATCACCATCGTCATCTCCCCCTTGGTTATAAAAAATTTCAAGTATAGGTGGTGGAATGTTCACATGACCTTGGAAACACAAGAAGAAGGTTAATTAGTAAAGGGAAACTTGCTAACCCACATGCATGTGGATGAAACAATTATAATTACGGTGGAAGACAAACGTACCGAAACTATGAGGATGCCATGCAAAAATAGTGCCACGAGTGGTGGCAGCAAACACAAGGCCCTCGTATTGAATTGCATCACAGTACTCATCCGTGTACAGAAACTGATTTTTGAGCAATATCCATCGATTCAAACCACCAAGGATGGCAACAAGCTTGTCGAAGATAGCAACAACTTCATAGTTGTTGTAATTCCAAGAGCGGTTGGGAACTCGACAAATTGATATCTTTTGTAGAAGACAGTCACCATGATCGTATTTGAACGTGCGTACAATACCGGTGTGCTCAACCTCTGGGCAGTCTGCTGAGATTTTTGGAAGTGGAACCCGGTCACGAGTGTACACATTCACAAGTTCCCACTCGTAGTTGGACCCAATGTAAACAACCCAATCTCCATTTGCGCCTGCCCAAGCCTTGCCCTCAAGCGATGGCATCTTAATATCATACGTATCATTATCAAGCGGCATCAAGTTGCACAGGGCGAGGCCTCTATCGTGCCAGCGCCAGTCATCAAGGTCACGGCAAAGAAGATAGGGGAGATCAAACCGCTCCTTGAATCTTGGGTTCCTTGTAATGATGTTATTAGTTGAGTCGAGAATGGGCTTGAACGAACCTGCCATACTAGCCGAGGGGATGACGTCGCACCGATCAATGAGTTCCTCCACCATGTCATCTTTCAGATCGGGGCAAGAATAACAGGGTCGTTTCCGGCCAATTCCCTCCATGGAGAAGACGATTGAACAATGGCAGAAGAAAGGGTGAAGGGCTGAAGGAAAATGGAGGAGGGAGAGGAAGAGCGTGCGACAGCAGTTCCAAATCGAGAGGGAAAGGTGAAGAGTCGGTGGACGGTTGCCAGTTTGCCACAGTTCACGAAGAGGCGCCCCGGCCTACACGTCCGTTCGGAAATACTCCTATTACTCGCCATCGTCTCACTGATATGTTGGAACGGGACCACATGTCAACGAAACATGGTGTGTAATTTCTCGTGCAAAATGCGATCTGGCCACGTTGGCCCGAGGTGCCGCATTAGTTATCGACCTTTATTTTTTTAATGGCGTGCTGTTCAGTTTTTTTGCACGCCTAACTGGTACTGTAAGCATAGAAAATATAAACTACTCTACCACTACTCCACCTCCAGTACTAGTAGTATAAGAAATATATATAGGCTGGAGCTTCAGTGCTTTCTTGCCAAGGGCTGCCCACTTGCTTCTCACACTACCACCCTCTCTCTAGATCTAAAAAAGACGGCCCCTCTCTCCCTCCTCACCAGTGGTCACAGCTCCGCCGGGGAAGAAAAGGACATGCAGCATTGACGCACTCGTCATCAGCGAGCGAGGTCACGCACTAACAACAAGGCCGTCCTCTCAGACCTAGCGCCCGCGCGGGACGGCCTCCATCCCCAAGCTCGCTGCTGTAGTGTGTGCGGAGGACGACGACCACGAGCGAAGCCACTTCCCGCCGACCCTCAGGTATGCTACCTCTTTTCAAACCATACCCTTGTTCTATTGCCCCATCTGCGACGTCGTTGCATGTGGATCTTTTTCCACTCCACCATCTTCCCAATTTGCTATCCTATGCTCTGCTGGCCACATAGATGAAAACCATAATTTGCACTATTAAAGGAAACCCTACTTCATGCAGACTAATCCATGTCTGGGTTGAATAAGGAAAGGAAGGGAGACTATACTGTCCAAGAGAGTAGGCATCGAACCCGCATCTAGGTTGAAAAGGGGAAAATCAGTAGCTAAGGAACGACTCTCGTGTATCTTGGTTTAAGAAGGGTAGAAAGGCATGACAACGCAATAGAGAATGACCAGGTCGATCGGTTTGTTGTCCTCACATAGGAAAAAGGTGGCTAAAGAGAACAAAAATGGGACGTAATCCACATATGCTGCCTGGATATTTGTTGCTCTGGGCAACCATACCTCCCTCACCACTCTGCGTCCGTGGAGGTACATCGTACTAGTGCGCCCACTGTCCGAATGGGCCTCCCATGCTCTTATTGCCACTTTTTTGCTGTTAGTATAACGCTAACAGTCAAGTCAAGCAATGCTACTGCTAAAGTGATGCCACATTTAACTAATGCCGCTCTCAGTCTAATGCCACCGATAAATTTAAGCAATGCCATTTAATGTGACTGGATTATTTTAGGGTTAGCTATTTATTGTGGATGTATTAAAGATTTTTCAGCTAAGGCATTCTAATGTTGTTGCACAGCCAGTATACCAATGATGAAACTTGTTACTACCTTTAGATTTTTGCACTGTTAATGCTTATAGATTACATACCTCACTTTCATGAGATAAGTTAATTTTTTTTTACAGTGTCACCAAAATGCCAAGGCGCTGATGTCATTTTATTTTGGTTAAACTGCACAGACAATTATGAAGACAAGAGGAAAAGTCAAGAGTGGGCACCTCCTCCTCCGGCTGTTCTCTTGATTTGTTCGATCAAGTTTTTATGTTTGATCGATTATAAAGATTGGGATAGCAATTTTTAAGGTCCCCCCGAGTTCGAAATGATATTTACCTTGGAGGTACATGGTTTGCAATTTTTTTATACTATCATTAGTTAATAATGCTAGTTACCTTCAGACTTTTGTATTTGGTTTAATGCTCATGCACAGCTAGTATACAAATGCTGAAACTTGTTACCTTTACATTTTGTATTGTTAATTCTTATAGAAACCTTCCAGTGCTTGAGTTTATTGAAATCTGTTTAGTAAAACCATTGTACTGTACCCTGTAATAAACTAACTACTCTACTGTTGCACTAGCCACTGGATTAGTGTATATTTGTAGTATTCGAATGGTGTTGCATTAGCGTATGGACATAAATAAAGTGTGGCAAGCTTTCCCAGATATGTGCTCAAGAAAACTACTACTTGTTTTTCTAAATACTAGATGTTTGGGTACTTTAAATTGAACCGTGAAAACGTCTTATATTAAGGAACAAAGGGTGTAGAGTTCACTCAAATTATCCCGGTAAAGCTAGTCACACCTTTGTTAAAATTAATGTTCATTATGTTATCAGAGGAGGTCTGTATGTTTTTCTCTAATGCCTGTCGACTACATACCTGACATCATGATGTAATGTTAAGTCATTTCCTTTTGTACAGTGTCACTGAATTGTCAAGGCGGTGATGGCATTTTATTTTAGTAGAACTGCACAAATTTTGCTTAAAAGAAGAGGAAAGGTCAGGAATGGCTCAATTTTTCAGAAAAAAACTATGTATGCCTTCCTGACATCAGCCGCTGTTACTTTATTTATTCCTTCAAACAAGTGGTTAGAAACAGTCTTGCTACCTTTTCCCATTAAGAAATTGGAATGCTTATATTTGTGAGTCTATGCTTCAACTAGTGCCACTTTTATAGTAATCACACTTTCAATATCTATGCAAACAGGGATGCTCAATTTTAGTGGAACTGCACAAAAGGTCCAACTGGTTCAACATTAGGAGCATGTTTTTTCCAAACATTTATATCCAATTGGTGGCACTATGAGATGTTCATTACGAAGGTACATGGTTTGCTACTATCTTGCTACTCTTTTTGTACTGTCATTAGATAGTAATACTAGTGGTTTGCTTGTTGCTTGATATGTTTACTAGCTGCTTGATATTTGTGCAGACAGAGATGTCTGCCCGTTGCTATTTGGCAAACAAACTAAGTGTCCGCAATTTTGGTTGAACTGCACAAGAGAATAGTATAGTCACTGCATGCAGTGCCATTTGAAAATAGACACAAAGATTGGATAGTCACTTCATGGACTGCAGAAAAGTAGTATTGTACTATTTACTGTCCAACAGTTGGTGCTTCATTGCTTTGGTCTGATTATACAATGGGCATCATTTTGCCTAAGTTAAAGTTTGTATTCCGAAAATAGTCTCGCGGTGTAATCGAGAGAAGATCAAATCATATTGCAGTGGATGTTCCTCCATCATGCGTGGTTCATTCTCATGGTTCCAGCTGTTGGTGAAACCACTTACGTTTGCAAGAGGAATTGTCGACTTCACAAACAAATTTGACTTTCAGTCTGTACTGAATGTTGGCCAAGATAAGCATCCATGTTAGTAGGAAGAACAAATGTTTTTTCTAGATCTTTGCTTTTGGAGCTACATATTTGTATATGATCTGTGAATCATTGAGATGCATTAACATGTTGATCTTATGTATGGGAATCGTACTACACTACTAGGGAAAAGCCTATACACAGAAAGTTACTAGTAGCGAGGGTTAAAAACCCTCGCTACTGCTACTTACCAGTAGCGCAAGTTTTTAAACCTCGCTACTACTAAGTTTATAGCAGTAGCGTGGGTTTTTAACCCTCGCTACTACTAAGCGGTCTCTACCGTGCCCCCCGGGACATGCCATAGTAGTAGCACGGGTTTTTAAAACCTCGCTACTACTAAGTTTGCTAGCAGTAGCGTTGGTTTTTAGCCCTCGCTACTACTAAGTGGTGCCATAGTAGTAGCAAGGGGGCAAAAAACCGCGCTACTACTAAAGGTCCCATTTTCAAACTCTACCCCCCCCCCCCATGTGGATCGCGTTTTCAGTTTAAAAAAAATCA
>NC_057813.1:540878066-540885080 GCF_018294505.1 Triticum aestivum | reverse complement strand
AAATCAAAGAAAATGATGAAAATGTCAAAAAATAAAAGAAAATAAGTTTCCCATGTGATATGTGGTCTAGTTGTTGGGAAAATTTGCAAATATGAATTTCAACTTTATTTGCAAAATCTCTCGAGAATTTGTAAAAATGGGCATAACTTTTGCATACTAACTCGGATGAAAAAGTTTTTTATACGAAAAATCATCTACTCGAAAAGTTACATCCAAATTTAACCGGGGTAACCCCGCTAAACATTTTCAAAATCCTCAAAAACCAAACAGAAAAAAGTTACAGGGCTTTTAAGATCTAGAGTGGAAAAAATTTCAAACTGTGTGGTCAAACTGTGGTCAAACAATGGTCAAACTAATTATTCTAGAATATTAGTGTTACTAAATAATTATTTTAGTTTTTTTGAATTTTGGTCAAATCTGGTCAAACTATGGCCAAACTGTGGTCAAACCGTGGTCAAACTAATTATTCAAGAAATATTAGTGTTACTAATTTTTTAGAACAATAGTTTCAAACTCAAATAGTGAAATGTGTGACTTCATGCTCAAGCTAAATTCCTGAGGTTAATAGGATTGACATCTTACTATAGTCAGGAAAACAACAAGTGCAGACTTGGAAACGAGGGAGAATAGAACCCGGAAGTTAAGCGTGCTTAGGCTGGAGTAGTGATAGGATGGGTGACCGTCTGGGAAGTTAGATGATTTGGAATGATGAGGGGTGCTTAGAGATTAAATTGAGCAGCGATGAGGGGTGATTAGAGATTTGAGGTTAAAATAATTCAGAAATTTGAAAATTAGGGAAAAAATCGAAATATTTTTTTGAAAAAATTCAAACAAAACCGCGCTGGTAGTGGTAGTGCGGGTTTTTACCCACGCTACTACTAAAGGACATAGTAGTAGCACGGGTGGCACCCACGCTACTGCTATAAGTTAGCTGTAGCGCCTTATTAGTAGCGCCGGCCCCCGCGCTACTAATAGGCCCAAAACCCGCGCTGCTGCTAGGCTTTTCCCTAGTAGTGCTAGTTAGTTTTAGTTGTGACGCAAGATCGGAAGTGGCTGATCTTTGCTTTTGGAGCTACATATTTGTATATGATCTATGAATCATTGAGATGCATTAACAGTTACTTATTTCTATTCGCTCAGTGTTTACAAGTTACTGATCGATCACTAGCTAGCCTACAAATGCGCTCCTGGCAGTTTTATTTGCGAGGCAAGATGTAAAGTGGCAGTTTTTTGAATAAAAGTGCCTACCTCTGAAGAAACTGACAAGCTACACTATCAATCCTACACGGATAAAAATGCCTACCTCTGAAGAAACTGACAAGCTACACTATCGATCCTACACGGATAAATAGAGGATCACGCACGTACTACCTCCTTTCCTGTTTGCAAGGCTCAATTCAAGAAACGACCTACTCGATCCTACACGAATAAATAGCGGATTACGCACGTACTAGTACCTCCTTTCTGGTTTGCAGGGCTTAATTCAAACCTCTCACCAACCAAGGTACTCCCTCCGTCCGGGTTTATTAGTCCCGTGAGCAAAGCAGCAAGACCAAGGCATGGAAATAATTAACGGCATGCAGAAGTTTAATCCTAATTAATTCTAGCGATTTAAGTGGCTGCATGCGTGCCCTCGGCTGCGACTCGTTGCATGCTGCTTCGCATACTGCCTGCGAGTGATTCTGAGTGCCTGCATGCAGCCGGCCGTAATTAAGGCAGTTAACTGATGCGAAAAAAGATACGGTTTAATTGTTGCGGGCATTTTAAATCCGTGGAATCATTATTGACAAGGAGGGAGATGGTTCGAGTGCACTCGTTTGACCGCCATGCCGGCGTGCGACCCAGACGGGACGGGACGACACCATCATAATTTCAGTTTCTCTAGTTTTCCACGGCAAGCTGGCGCGCTAAGCCATTATGCATTGAATTCCGATGACCGTCGCGCTACCTTCCCCTATAAGTACTGTTTCCCGGCCTTCTCCGGTGCCACCGTGACCCAACTCTCCATATCCTCATAAGCCTCCACCGGCCCGACGTCGCTCGCCACGTCCGCCATGCCCCCGCCCGTCCGCGGTAGGCGACGCCGGAGGCGGTCACCGCCGGAACTAGTGTTCGGTTTTTCACCGGAAGGCAGGCGGAGGGAGGAGGCATTCTATCTGTCTTTAGATGGCAATGCGAACATCGAGGGGTTGTTGGAGCGCGACCGCATGGTGGAGGAGCAAGAGTTGTTGGAGCGCGACCGCATGGTGGAGGAGCAGGAGTTGTTGGAGCGCGACCGCCTGGCGGAGGAGTAGTGTATCGCTGATTTGCACCGTCAGTGGGACATGGAGCAGCAGCACACCGACGCTCTGAGTCACGAGCAAAGTGCCCGCAACTGGGCCGACTACGTGGAGGCCGGCACCTGGCAAATAGCCCGGGAGGCTGTTGGGCACGCAAGCGTTTGCGACGCCGATTTTTACTACCAGCTCGTCAAGTGGGTTTCCCGCTTGGAAGCCGAAGCTTCGGTGGACCACGCCGGCACGGAAAGGGCCAACGCACGCGAGCAACACGCCCTATCGCACCTCTTGCAAGTCCGAGGAGAGGCGCAGGACGTCAGTGCCAGCGTTTAGCGTGTACCACAGATGGCGGCCGACATCGTCTAGTTAGCTAAGAGTAAGTTAGTACTTGTACGCTACTAGAGTATTAGTGGGAGTAGATAGTTAACTTGGCTATGATGGTTGTCAACATGGAAGTTGAGTACTCTATATGTGGATCGGACCTGTTACTTTGCTCTGGATGTTGAACTTTCTGTTTGAACGTATGGAATGGGCGGTTATTTTTTTAAATGGGTTGTATTTGTCCTCCATAGGTTTAGAGGCTGACTTGTGGGCATAGCAAGTTGACGCGTACACAATCAGGAGATGATTGTACGTGGAGAGGATGACAGCGGGGACCCGCCAAGGTCATGGCAGTACGCAAGCAAGTGCCTCCTTATTTCAAGCCAATAAAAAAATGGTTCCTCCTAGTGGATTTCTGACATCTGGGTCCCATGCCATTGTCAACGTAGTCAATAAACGAGAGAATTGCACAACGAGCGGCTGACACCTGGGACCCAGCAGCTCGCCCAGTTATTTTTGTTTTGGGTTAATTTGATAAATGCCACCCCAAATCTGGTGTATCCGAGAAATGCCACTTCAATTTCCAAACTTTGAAAAATGCCATTTCATGCCATTTCTAGTGGCATTTTTCGAAGTTTGGAGTGGAGTTTTTCAAAGTTTGCAAACTACAGTGGCGTTTTTCAAAGTTTGCAAAAATTCCAGTGGCATTTTTCAAAGTTTGGAAATTGCAGTGGCATTTTTATGAATCGCCATAATTGGAGTGGCATTTATCTAATTTGTTCTTGAGACGGAAGCAGGGTGTCAACTGGGCTGTGCGGGACACACTGCCTGTCTAGACAACCTTTTCTTTTATGTTTACCACAGACCAGCCCAGTAGTTATTTTTCTTTCTGAAAATGGCTAGCCCAGTTTTTTTGTGATTTGTCAAGTAAGTCGCTTTATCAGGCCCGTTGGGCTGCAAATTAGTTTCAAATATCTTTTTTTCATTTTGACATTTTAAATTGCATTGATTTTTATACATGGACAATTTATTGGATTTTATATTGATATACATTTATTTTTTAAATCAGTCTAAATGTGACTCAAATTTTCGGGATTAAAAACAGTTCAGACAGCACCGACATATGCAAAATTTCGTATATTTTTTTAACCGTGGCCACAATATGGGCTGTATTGCTAACAAAAAGAATATGGGCTCCAAAAAACCCATGAGAATTAGCAAATGGGCTGTAAAATTATTTGAAATAATGGCAGATGGGTTGTATGATGTTTTCCATAGATTCGAGGCTTTCCACAAATGGCATGTATACTGTTGGATGTCCATCCAACGGCCGTCGTGCTTCTTCAATCTCTGCTGTTCCTGCTCCAGCCGCTCAAACAAGCGTCGGCGGGACTGCCTGCTCCCTCCTCCCCGCGGTCGGCTGTGCTGCCGCGCAGGACTCACTGCCGCACCGTACTCCCATCACTGGCCTAGGCATCCCTCTACTCACCCATAGTCCCACACACGCTGTTATTCTCCGGCGATGGCAGGCGAACCAGTAAACCCTCGTACAGTCGTACTCCCCTTCGCGTGGGAAACAACTGCCGAATCTTCCCTGCCTCCATGTCGTTCCCTTCCTAGGCCTCGCCGTCGTCCACCGCCCTGGTGCTCTCGGTGTGGCATGGTCAATGTGGTCAATGACCGACATGCATCTGAAGTGGACTGTACGTGGAAAGGCTGACAGTTGGGTCCACGGCCGCACGCAAGGAAATGTCTCCTTATTACGTGCAAAATAATGATTCCTCCACCTGACATCTGGGACCCACCAGAAGGGCCTCTGTATTTCGCGAAAAAAATGTTACCGCCGCTGACAGCTCGGACCCACCAGCTATATCTTCGCACGCAAGGAAGTGCCTCATTATTACGCACAAAAAAATGAATACTTCCCCTGCTAGCTGGGACCCAGTATAGTGGGCCTACTAAGTTGACAGGGACAAAGGGCTTTGTCAACTTAGTCAATATGCATGATTCTAGCTCGACTGACTCTACGATGTCCATCTAACGGCTGTAGTGCTTCTTCAACCTCTGGTCTTCTTGCTGCAGCCTCCCAAAGTAGCGCTGGTCGTGCCGCCTGCTCCTGCCTCCCGTGGCCGGCTGTGCTGCAGCGAAGGCCTCACCGCCCCTATACTACTCCCACCGCTGGCCAGGCCATCCCTCCACTCCACTCACCCACACCCCCTGTCATTCTGTGGCGAAGGCAGCGCAGCCGAACCAAGGAACCCTCGTACTCCTCTCCGCGTGGGCATCCACTGCCGCGTCTTCCCAGGCTCCGCGTCATCCCCTTCCTAGGCCTCACCGTCGTCCACCGCCGTGGTGCTCTCGGCGCGGCGTGGTCAATGTGGTCAACAACCGAATTCCATCGGAAGAATAATGTACGTGGAGAGGCTGACAGCTGGGTCCACGGCAGCCGCAAGGAAGTGCCTCCTTATTACGCGGAAAATAATTATTCCTCCACCTGACAGCAGGGACCCAGTGAACAGGCCACCTGTATTTCGCGAAAAAAAATGTTTGCCCCTGACTGCTGGGACCCACCTGACGGGCCACCGTATTTCGTGAAAAAAACGTTCCCCCTGCTGTCAGCTCGGACCCATCAAAAATGCATCCTTATTACTCACAAAAAAATGAATACCCCCCTACTAACTGGGACCCACCTTGGTGGGAGGCTGACTTGTGGGCCTACTAAGTTGACGGGGACGGAGGGCTTTCTCAACTTAGTCAATATAAACGATTCAAGCTCCAGTGACCGTACGATGTCCATCCAACGGCCGTAGTGCTTCTTCAACCTCTGGTCTTCTTGCTCCAGCCGCCCAAAGCAGCGCCGGTCGTGCCGCATGCTCCTGCCTCCCGTGGCCGGATGTGCTGCCGCGGAGGCCTCACCGCCCCCTACTATTCCCACCGCTGGCCAGGCCCTGCGGCAACCGCAGCCTCACACCGCAGCCGAACCAGTGAACCCTCGTACTCCTCTCCGCGCAGTCTTCCACTGTCGCGTCTTCCCCGGCTCCCCATCGTCCCCTTCCCAGGCCTTGCCGTCGTCCACCGCCCTGGTGCTCTCGGTGCGGCATGGTCAACGTGGTCAAGGAACGACTTCCATCGGACGTGGACTGTACGTGGAGAGGCTGACAGCTGGGTAGCAAGGAAGTGCCTCCTTATTACGCGGAAAATAATTATTCCTCCACTTGATAGCGGGGACCCACCGGACGGGCCACCGTATTTCGCAAAAAAATGTTTCCCCCTGACTGCTGGGACCCACCAGCTACATCTTCGCATGCAAGGAAGTGCGTCCGGGCAAAAAAAATGATTCGCCCCCCTGACTGCTCGGACCCACTAGCTACATCTTCGCACGCAAGGAAGTGCCTGACAGTCGGGACCCACCTCGTAGAAGCGTACGTAGCGTTGTCATTCTGGTCGCGAATGTGTACGTACATATATACTGGTCGATGTAGAGGCGCGCATGTGTAGTAGTAGAGGCGTGCATGTGTCGTAGTAGAGGCACGTAGCATGTACACGTACGTACAGCGGCCAAGGTGCAAGAAATAAAATACGGCCACGTACGTACATACGGGTAGGGTCTCGAATGCCTACTCGCACATACGTACATGGCTGGGTCAGAACGGAGAAACAACGTCGTCGTCCTGTTCATGGGGAGCCAACCGGCTGGGTCGGAACGGAATGTATGGTCGTGTTCATCAGGAGGGCTTGGATGGAACATGCAATGGAAACGAGGCCTGGCATCCTCAGAACGGAAGAAACGGAGCTCCTATGTTTGGAACGGGGTCCTGTTGATCAGGAGGGGTGTGGCGTACCGTAAAATGGAGGAAACGAACCTCCTACGATCAAAACAGGGGTCCTGTTGATTGGGAGGAGTGTGGCGTACCGCAAAATGGAGGAAACGGACCTCCTACGATCGAAACGAGGGTCCTGTTGATCGGGAGGGGTGTGGCGTACTGCAAAACAGACGAAACGGACCTCCTACGGTTGAAACGGGGGTCCTGTTGATCGGGAGGGGTGTGGTGTACCGCAAAACAGATGAAACAGACTTGTGTTGGAGCGCTACGGTCGAAACGGGGGTCCTGTTCATCGGGAGGGGTGTGGCGTTACGCAAAATGGGACTCCACGGGATACTGTTCATCTCCACCATCGACCTCCTCTAGCCTCCACGGGCTACTGTTCATCCACCGTCGACATCCTCCAGCCACCACCTGCGACTGTTCACCCACGGGCTCCTGTTCATCCAGCCTCCACCACGCGCTCCTCCATCGGCTACTGTTTAACCACCCCTCCACGGGCACCCCCACCATCTACTGTTCATCCAGCCCTCCACCACACCACGGGGTCCTATTCAACCACCCCTCCACGGGCACCCCTCCACCGTCTACTA